>NC_133770.1:213936311-214095086 GCF_003597395.2 Chelonoidis abingdonii
TTTTTTTTTTTTTGGTGCCAAAAAGTCTTACAAACACCAAATATGCAACATTAATTGTCTCAGGCCCTGTGAGGCAAGGAGCGTCCTTAGATCCCATGGATGTAAACAAGAGCTGAGTGGACTGAGCCCATTGCAGGATGTGCTCAGGACCTTGTAGTATCAGCCACATACTTCATTCGCTCATGTCTGTTCAGAAGTATATACAAATTGTTTTTGTTTTTCTATTTATAACAATAAAATTTAGCTCATTTAGTGTCTGATCCAATATCCATTAAAGTCAATAGGAATCAGACCTAAATAGAGCTTATTGTCTGTGTATCTCAAATTCCTTTGCAAAGGAGGGTAAGTACAATTATCACTGTTTTACAGATATGGAAAATGAAGCCCTGTAAAGTGATTTTCCCCAGTCACACAACAGATCAGTGGCAGTGCTATGAATAGAACCCTAGTCTCCTGACTCCTATTCCAGTGCCCTGTCCAAAGGACCACAATGCCTTACCTAACATAAAACACATACTACAGAAACACGTCAGTGCATAATGCGCTAGCTTTATTAAAAAACAAAAAGCAAAAAACAAAACACTCTTGTCTATGCTAGACAATTTAAGAATCTATAAATTAGAAAGATATTGGCCTACATTCACCAGTACACTGTTCCAGCAATGCAAAGCAACTGTAAAGCCAGCTGTAGCCAGGTTTATGACTGCTTTCTACCACTGGAATGGAGCGAAAGAGCTGGAGTGCCCCCATGATTCTAAGCCAAGGTGTGTAACTGCTCTCAGCAGGTGCTTGCACGCTTTCCACAAAAGCTGAAGTACAGCATGCATATTCACCCCAACTAGATAACACTAGAATGACATCAGCACCAAATCAATTATCAACGGACAGCTCAGACTTTTTCAAGTAATTTCCTTGATTCGTTTTAGCAATGTACAACTAACTTATTGCATGATCTCACAACAGAATACTCAGGGCTCTAATTCATTTCAGCTGCCTTATGTTTGTAATAAAAAAAGATAGTAAATCAGGAACGAAGCTATGGCTTTGTACTCAGAGGCTAGAAAATTATACACATCGTCCTGCGATACCCATACAGAGATCTCAAACTTTTAAAATCCCACGGACTATCTGAGCTCTGGGGATGTAAAGCTTGTTAGCTGTTGTGTTCTCACTAGATGTGGAAATGATTTACTGATGACCGAATGGTTCCCCACCCAGAAATCTCCTCCTCTCATACTTACACTGGGGTTGGTGAACAGGGAAACTGGTTCCAGGCACATTTGTACTGCGCCTGAATAAACCGCTCAGTTCCATCCAGCACAGAGCAGCTCACGTTCTTGTTTACTATGTAGGCACACCAGTTCCTGGGAGAGGGTGACAAAAAGCAGGACAAATGCACAGTTAAAGGGGCAAACAATAAAGGTTATTAAACCAGTGGCATGTCAAGTGTAGGACAAAAGCACCAATCAGAAGACAACCCTGCGTGCCTGTAGCTCATAAACCTTCTCCATGTCCTCCAGCACGAGCCTACGATCAGCTCTTTGGACGAATGACTTTGCGGCGCCCCGAGCGAAGTGTCAGCATCCACCCCCACCACTCCTGCATCCATGTCAAGCGTTGGGGCTTTGCATTCCTCTCGCCCTGACTCGCCCAGCTGCGGGCAGCTGGTCCCGCTGCACCTCGAACCCCCAGGCTAAAGGGGACCCCCGGGGAGCCTCCCGCCCCCCCCCAGCTCTGCCTCTGGAGTTGCGGCGGAGACCTGACCCGGGCGCAGTGCCCCGGAGGGCGGGAGCGAGTCAGTCAGCGGGAGAGCAGCCCCGGGAGCCGCAGCTGGGACCCTCCCGCTCGCCCCGCGCATGCAGGAGGAAGACGCACTTACTTGCTCCTGGCGCCCGGCCGGTTGTACCTCAAATGCGGGTTGGCCTCGCTGAGCCCGCCGGCCAGAAACAGGAGAAGCGCCAGTGCCCAGCCCAGGGGCGCGACGGGCCCCGGGCGCAGCCCCATTGCGGCCGGCAGGGCAGGGGCTGGAGCGCCCCGCGCCTGGCTGGGGAGTGGCGCCCGAGCTGGGCTGGCGCGGGGAGCAGCCCGCTGGAGACACCCGAGAACGGGTCCCGGCGTGCAGAGAAGTGCCCCAGCCCAGCGATACGCGCCGCTGAAACCCCTGCCCCGTTCGCGTCTTCCCGGTTCTCTCCTCTCGCCCCTGCACTTTCTCCCTTCGTTCCCCTCTCTCCTCCTGCGAGCCCGCACTGACGCAAGAGGCCCCCCACCCGCCTTCCGTCCGCTGTATTCACACCCCCACCCCGGACGGGTGACTCCCCTCTACCCACGCGTTGTCTGACCAAACTAGTGCAAGGCAAGCAACCCCCACTGCTTTCTCACCCTGTTTCCCACTTGATTACTACATCATACTCAGTTGTGGAGGTTTTTTTTGTCTTCCAGAGAGAGTGTTTGCTCATTATCTCTGCACACAGTCCCATAGCTAGGCAAGGGCCGACCCCTCCCTCTGTTGGCCTGCACCTCTTGGCAGGACCTTTGTCTTGTAATCCCCGAGAGGAGTGCACACGGGCAACTGTAAGATACACAGGCAACTCATCTGGCATGCACCCACTACTCCCCCCCCCCCATTCACTCAGGGCTGCCTCCCTCCCCCACCAGTTATACAAGTCAGCAAACAGTAACAGGGACAGCTTTTGCAATTAATGCTTTATAAGTTAATACTGGTAACTAATAGAGAAACTGCTTCGTCCAAAATGAACATTATACCATATGTGGCATCACATATCTCACCCAATGGGAGTACTGCCATGCTACCCATACACCATGACCCCCTAGGGTTGGCAACTTTTTAATCCCACAAAAGGAACACCCCGGATGCTACTGGCTCCATCCGACCCTGCCTCTCTCACTTTCATTGAGCTAGGGCAGGGGGTTGGGGTGTGGGAGGGGGGTGAGGTGTTTGGGGTGCAGGAGAGGGCTGCAGGCTAGGGTAGGGGTTCTGGGGGGTACAGGCTCCAGCAGAGGCCAGAAATGAGGGGTACAGGAGGGGGCTCTGGGCTGGGGCCAAGGTTTTTGGAGTGTGGAAGAGGGTGCAGGCTCTGGGGTAAAGCTGGGGATGAGGGTTTTGGGGTGCAGGAGGGGCTCAGGACTGGGGCAGGGGGTATGTGGGAGGGTGTGGAGTCCCAGTGGCACTTCCCACAGCTCCCAGAAAGTGGCCATGAGGCTCCATGTGCTGCGCTCATGCCTGCAGGCACCACTCTCACAGCTCCTGTTGGTCACAGTTCCCAGCCAATGGGCAGGGGTAGTGCACAGAGCCTCCCAGGCCACCCATGTTCCTAGGGGCCACAAGGACCTAGAGCTGCTTTCGGGAGCCGCACAGAGCTAGGGCAGGCAGCGATCCTGCCTTAGCCCCGCTGCGCTGCTGCTCGGACTGTTCTCTTTAAGGTATTACTTTGGAAAATGACAGGCTCATATTCCTATAATTCTTAGAAGAGCCTTGTCTTTTTGTTCTGTATTTGCAGAATGTCTCTCACAATGATGTCTTGGTTTACAATGGGGGTCCCTAGATGCTACTACAATACAAACAAATAACTCATTACCATCATAACATTTATCTTCACCTTAGTGCTTCTCACCTGGTCTGACATAACTCCTAACCTTACCTTGATTCCACCTGCCAATCTGCCAAAATCTACTGTACAACTGCTTGGCTGATAAGGTCACCAAATCTGAAAGAAAATTAGCTTGCAAAACTATGAGGCCAAATCCGTCTTTCAGCAAATTTCTAGTTGCTTCATTTGAAACTGCTGAAGTTTTCTACCCATGCTTACCACTAGAAAATTCTCTAAATTACAGGTGCACTGGAAGAGACCATCTAAAATAAGAACTATTCAAGATTACTGCCCTCTCTTTAAACCATTTAGGAATGATGGATGTCTTTATTGTTTCATCTAAAATAACAACATCCTTCCAACAGTGCTCCATAGCTGATGTGGGAAAGACAACAACTGACTGATTGTAATAAATGATTTTACAGACAAAATTCAAGTTTACACTTGCAATATTATTACATTTTAGACTTAGTTATTTATGCCAATAGAACTTCTTTGGAACTTCTCTTGAATAAGGCAAAGATAGAATCCAGCGTGGTCCCAAATATATCATAAACACAATAATAAAGACTCTTTCTTTTTTTCCCCCTCCACTAAAGGAACTCCAACCGCCCTCCTTTCAAAAGGCTACAAGTAATATGTAAGAGTAGGATGTCCCCAAAGAGAAAATCATCAAATAAATTGAGGACTGAGGTCATCTCTGTCTTTTGAATGACTGCACACTGCAAAAATGAATTGGATGATTTAAACAAAAATAAGTAAGACACAGTGATATGTCTTTATACACAAAATATTTTGTTTGAATTTATACCCTGGTGAGTGGAAATGATTCAAGTGCCCCATAATAACCAGATAGCAGTTTCTACTTCTAATTTTGCATGAGGTGCCCTAACAACCCATAGCTTGAAACCTGGATTCTGTGATCAAACACAATATGAAACACAGTAGAACAGAGGGTAAGTGTAAGCCTTCATTTATTAATCTCCTTGTCATGACAAATAATGAATCAACTAACAGTTGCCTGAAACTTTCTTCAGAACTCCACCCTTAGGGGAAATGTATCTTGAGTATATGAACATATGATCAAATTTATCTGCTGTTTTCTGAAATATCAATGCTTCTAGCTCCTAGCCCAACAGTTAGAATCCTCATAAATGGTATGAGGGGGAACGATAATTCTTGCTGTCATTACTTGTTTATGAGAAGGAAATATGATACTTCATCCCCCACAGACACAATGCATTTTATGATTTGCTTCACTGCAAAATTAAACATGAACCATAAAATTTAAAAATAAAATCTTTTAGGATTGTTTTCTTCCTACCAATGAAACCAAGACTGCATAGAACTTTGAACTGAACAATACTCCACAGAATAAATAGCTTTATGCATCAGAGTGTAATGGCTCAAAAAGCAAACAACAGGATTAAGATAAAAACAGTTACCTTCCTTTTGTAACCGTTGTTCTTTGAGATGTGTTGCACATATCCATTTCACTCTAGATGCGTCCATGCCCCATGCACAGTTACCAGAAATTGTTGCCTCAGCATTACCCACTGGGGTAGCTCAAGTGCTCTCTGCTGCCGCATACCATTAGCACCCGTACAAGTGCCCAGCTGACCCTCAATTCCTTCTTTCTAGAAAAATCTGATATAGAGTGGTGAGAGGGCGGAGAATGGGCATGTGCAGTACATCTTGAAGAACAATAGTTATGACAGGCAGGAAACTGTTTTTATTTCTTCAAATGATTGCACATGTGTATTCCACTCTAGGTAACTCCCAAGAAGTTGAATAGGTGGAGGGATCAGAGTTAATGAACTTCTGAAGGCCACATTCTCCAAGTTAAAAATTCTCCTCTGTGGGAGTGGCTAATGAAGATTTCCCATGCGCTGTAGGAATCATCTTGGGAATTTCTACAAGTCTGAGATGACATGATAGATCCCAATAAGAATTGTTATGGTGTGAATGTTTCTGTCACATGAAAGTAATATTAATCTTGACACTTGGATCCACCCCAAACTCTTTTAATAAAACCAGGTAGCCCATTAATATCTGCAACAGAGAACAGAGCTTGAATAGCACCTTCAACATGCATCTGAGTCTAAAATTCTTATCTGGGGCATTGTAGCCTGTTCTGTGATGCACAAAAATGATTTTTGTTGCATTAGTTGATATAAGCCCATTGGTAATTTGTTGCCATTGAGTCCAATTCTAGATCTCTGGCCAAATTCTTCCATTTCAATCCAATTAAAATTCTTCTAACTGCAGTTCTTTGAGTGATTGCACATGCACATTCCACTCTAGGTGTGAACGCACCCCTCGCTGAGTCACCGGAGATTTTCCCCACAGGGCCGTGATGGCAAGGTCTGCACCGTGGCAAGCAAATCTCGCTTCCCTTTTGACTGTACTGAACAGCATGGTACTGAATGTTGAAATAATCCAGCGGGTTCACTCCTGTCTGCTGGCACCAATAACACTGACTCCTGTGCTGCCAGTGATACTGGTCCTGACAGTGAGAGAAGATCACTGGCAGCAGCAATTGCCTCTGGTGTGATTGGTACCACGATACTATTGGTACCACGTGGTGCTGCAGATATAGAAGGCTCTTCTAGTACCAGACTCGACAGTGCCTGCATAGGTGCTAAAGTCGATGATGTTGCCTTCTGCTGTACCGAGGCTGGGGAATGCTTTAGCTTAGATAGCACTCTACTCTGATCCCCATGCCTGGCAGTCCTTGGTGTCGAGAATTGCCCCCTTTTGGCAGGCTGTTTGATGCCTTTTTCTAGGCACTGGGGATGGTGATTGGTGCTGGGATTCAAGCAATTTACCTATCTGTCTTCTTTCCAAAGACTCATGTAAATAGAAATGAACAATGTCTTCACTCATTGGATGTTAGATGGGCACTAGTTTTCTATATAGAAAAAACTAAACCGTTACGACGGTCCACCCAACTGTTTGTATCTGTAGCAGACAGGATGAAAGTCTCCTAATCTCTTCTCAGACAGTTTTGTCCTGGATAATTCCATGTATTCGCACTTGTTATGATCAGGTAGATGTTCACCTGCCAGCTAGCCTGATTGCTCATTCCACAAGGTCACAATCATCCTCCACAGCATTCTTAGCGCAGATCCCTATTCTGAACATTTGTAAAACAGCAACCTGGCCATCGGCACACACGTTCTCCTTCCATTATGCCATCACTCAGCATACCAGAGATGATGCCAAACGTGGTTGAGCTGTACTGCATACAGTCCATTTGATAAGATTGGGTCTTCATAGTTTGGTATGTATACACAGTAGTTAGACCCGGGGCAAAAAAGGATCAAAGTGACACTGGCAGTTCTAATTTGCTGCAAACTTTAGGTTTTATAGACATACATTTATAATACTTAAAAACCATAGAAATGTTTCCATTAAACCTTTTTATTCCAATTCCAGTGAAAATAGCTTTTTAAAACAAATAAGCAATCCTCCACAATGTGTGCAACCCAACATTCAGCAGCATGCTATTGCATGATAACATGAAAGTGATTGGAAATGGACTAGAAGCAAATGCAAGATTTCATTGACAAAGTGGGGAGAACTGCACAAAGTAGATAAATACAATAAATAGCGAATCATACATTCAGTATTTAAAACAATAATCTTATAACAAATTATCCTTAATTACAAGGTGACTGTATCCATACAACTGATGTCTTTGTATGTTTTGTGTATTGTACCTTTAATATGTTAAGCATGCTCCCTGTGTGCATATTGCAGCAGACAATTATTTTTAAATTCCTGGTTTCTTTTTCCAAAAACAAAATGATTCCTAGAAGCTTGCCACAAAAATTTACCAAACGAATGGATGTGGGAAGCTTTTTTAAAATGGCCAAAAATTCAAAGCTGTGATTTGAAACCCTTTTAGTTAAGCAGGTGCAAACCTTTGGCATGTATGCTCTTCTTTTCATTTAAATCAGACTCATTTTAGTCTAATTTATAATCGGAATCAATTTAAGCGACACTACAATAACCCCTCTTAAACTGAAATAAGAGTGTCAACAAAGAAGTTTGCTCCAGTTTAACCAAGTAGATTTAAATACTGATTTAAATTAAACTGATTCAACTTTCTTATGTAGTGTATCAGAGGGGTAGCCGTGTTATTCTGGATCTGTAAAAGCAGCAAAGAATCCTGTGGCACCTTATCGACTAAACAGACTTTTTGGACATGGACTTTCATGGGTGAAAACCCACCTTCGTCAGACGCCATTTGAGTGGAAATTCCAGGGACATGTATAATATCAAGCAAGCTAGAGATAATGAGGTTGTTCAATCAGGGAGGATGAGCCCTGTTCTAGCCAGTGAGGGGTGAAAACAAGGGGAGGAGAAACTGGTTTTGTAGTTGCAAGCCATTCACAGTCTTTGTTTAATCCTGAGCTGATGTGTCAAATTTGCCAGATGAACTGAAGCTCAGGCAGTTTCTCTTGAAGTCTGGTTCCTAGTTTTTTTGCTGCAGATGCCACCTTAAGTCTGTGAAAGTGTGGTCATTGTCCATCAGAGCTACAACCCTTCCTGGACAATGACCCCACACTTTCACAGACCTTGGAGGCAGGACAGTCCTCGCCCACAGACAACCTGCGCAACCTGAAACATATCTCACAGTAACTCGCACACCGCACCATAGTAACTCTAGCTCAGGAACCCAATCCACAACAAACCTCGATGCAACTCTGCCCACATATCTACACACGATCCATCACAGGCCTAACCAGATCAGCCACACCATCACGGTTCATTCACCTGCACGTTCCACCAATGTAATATACGCCATCATATGCCACAATGCCCCTCTGTATGTACATCGCCAAACTGGACAGTCACTACGGAAAAGGATAAATGACACAAATGAGATATCAGAAATGGCAAACAAAAACGTAGGAGAACACTTCAACCTCCCTGGCCACACTATAGCAGACCTTAAGGTCCTCCTGCAGCCAAAAAACACTTCAGGACCGAACTTCAAAGAGAAAGCTGCTAGCTTCATGTTCATTGCAAATTTGACACCATCAGCTCAGGATTAAACAAAGACTGTGAATGGCTTGCCAACTACAAAACCAGTTTCTCCTCCCTTGTGTTTCACCCCTCAACTGCTAGAACAGGGCCTCATCCTCCCTGATTGAACTAACCTCATTATCTCTAGCTTGCTTGATATATATACCTGTCCCTGGAAATTTCCACTACATGCGTCTGACGAAGTGGGTTTTCACCTACGAAAGCTCATGCTCCAAAACGTCTGTTAGTCTATAAGGTGCCACAGGATTCTTTGCTGCTTTCTTATGTAGACAACTCCCAAGACTGTAATGCTCAACAGCTTACTTGGTTCCTGAAAAAATAGTTGTCAGCACATTAGTGGCTTTCCAATTATGTGTTTTTAAGGGTGTATTTAATATTTTTGACAGTTTCTCAGCAATTTTACATTCCATATCAGTCTGGAACCTCTATTCAAAGGTAAATTCTCTCTTTGGTTCACTGGTGCATATTTTAAAAAGCTTGTAATGTTCTTACAGAAATGTGTGTTTAAAAGAAAACATAACAAAATACAATATTGAGAAAAACATGGTATTATGTAAAAACTCATTAGCAAAAACCTCTGATCTTGTACCTAACCACACTCAAAAATGGCAATTTTTATAATAGAAAGAAATAAGTTGCCTTCCATAAATCCTGACATAGCCAGCTGGATATAAAGCAATATATATTTGGAGTCCACAGTTTTTCTCTGGTTTCCACACCGTAGTATCCTGTAGAAAACACTGCTACTTTTTTCCCCGTAAATGTATGATTTAAGTTATATTAGTTGTCACATTCAGAAACGAACATTTTTTTTAAAAAAAAGAACAGGAACAAACCAAGGAAAAAACTCTCCTCTCTCGTCTGCACTTTTAAATTGCTTCTTATAAATGTTATGTGCCTTTCTAGGAGTTACACTCAAAACTACAACTCATACCATAGACTGCAGCTTTCTGCTGAACATAGCAGAATGACAGCTCAAGGGCATTCACCCACCTCAATCAGTGATACTCATGAGGCGGAAGATTAAGGCTAACTGGGGGCTAAAAATATGTAATCCTCTAAAATCCATTGTGGTCCCCCAAACAGACGACTAATTCCAGACAGGCACACGCACCATTGGACAGAGTCTTCCGAGTAACCACTCTACCCTTCCTGTCCCAAAGAGGTTCTTATTACTTTATTATTCATTATCAACAATGAACAAGTATAGGGTCAGACTGCGATATGCTTATTTGTGTGTGAATCGACCCTCTAAATTCAATGGGACTACCTATGTGAGAGTAAGGTTATCATAATCTGACTCATGCAGAGGATCACACAATCCCTACCCCAAGGAGCTTACAGTTAAAATGAGACACAGTCAGCAAAATATACACAGATGCAAACGTGTACTACATGAAACTCCAGCGCTCAGGCTAGTGATCTAAGTTCCCTCTAAGCTGCACGGCCACGCAGAAGCCTATTAAGCACCACGCAGGCGCTCAGGGCTGCGGTAGGGAGAGATGCTTTTTCCCTAGCCCTGGATGTGTTGCAGCTGGAGAAGAAGCATCCCTCCTCCAGCCCCAATGCAGCTGCGGGAGGGGCACCTCTCCCCCAAACCAAGGTGCTGTTGCAGGGAGAGAGAACTGGGGGGAGTCTTCTCTCCCTGCTGTACCCACAGGGCAGCCTGCCCCCCAAACTCTTCATCTCTGTCCCCACCCCAAAGCCCACACCCCTAGCCGGAGCCCTCACCCCCCTGCCCCAACCATGAGCCCCCTCCCACATTCCAAATCCCTCAACCCCAACCCACCCAGGGGCGGCTCCAGGCACAAGCATGCCAAGCGCGTGCCTCAGGTGGCAAGCCACGGGGGGTGCTCTGCCAGTCACCATGAGGGCAGCAGGCAGGTTGCCTTCGGTGGCATGCCTGCGGAGGGTCCGTTGGTCCCGTGGCTTTGGCAGACCTCCCGCAGGCACGCTGCCAGATCCACGTGATCAGGGACCTCCCGCAGGCAAGCCGGCGAAGGCAGCCTGCCTGCTGTGCTTGGGGCTGCAAAATACCTAGAGCCGCCCCTGATCCCGCCACATCACCTCCATATTGGTGCACGTAACAAAATTCATTCTGCACATGGATGTAAAAAATTAGAAGGAACACTGCCAGTGATACTGATCTTTGATGATGTCTTACATTCAACTTTTGTCAGCTGATCATCACTGAAAAGCTTCATGGAGGTGGTAATTTTAAGAGCGGTTTGGATGAAGCTCAGGTGGAAGAGGAGGGTGTGTTCCAAATGTAAGGGGCATCATGAAAGTAGACACAAAAATGAGAGTGGGAGAAAAATACAAAAGGGGAGTCATGGGATTGGGAACAAGATATGGGGAAAAAGTAGGCAATGAGAAGGGGAGTAGACAAAAGAGAGCAAAGCAATGTAGGAAGGGGCAGACTTATGCATGGCCTTGAAACAAAGGATGAGAGGCTTGGAAATTGAATAGGAAAGCAGGAGAAAGCCAATGAAGGGACTGAAATAGGAGAATGGCAAATCAGAAAGGTAGCAGGAGCAGAGGGTACAGATTTTAGCTGCAGCAGTTCATACAGACTTGAGGACCAGGAGGCAAGATGCAGGTGTCAGAAGCAAGAAGCTGTAATAGTCGAGGACAAGAAGCAGGGTCTTCATCAGGTGCACGTACTTTGGAATGCTCTTACCCTTTATACATGCCAAAATACAACTATGAGAGAGGACAAAGGCTTTTATGTCACCATTTAGTTATCTGAATAATTGCATTGTAGTTGGGGTCTTGAAAATACTGGTTTGTGATGCGATTTTCCACTTATTCTGATTCCCTGGGCCCCCTCTAGGGGGCCCCTCTATTTAGGGGCTAACTGTTCAAAGACTGAAGGTTAAATACACATTACAATGGAAGAGTATATACAAAGAAATATTTCAAAAGAGAATCTGAAACTAATAGCAAACCTGGAAAACCGAAGGTTTATATATATGTTTTGCACCTCTGTTATAAATTATGGTGCACATAGAAAATTTTCTCTAATCTCATATTATTTTGTACTTGTAAATGTTTACACTGGGCTGTATGCAGATTCATATACAGAAGGGTCTATGGTGGCAAGAATTTATTTTAAAAGAGATGAATGCAAAGGCTGGTATTTTTCAAAATAATATAAAGGAGATAAGGCCAATATCCTCAAAGTTATTTAGGATTTCAATGAGAATGAGGTGCCTAAATACTTTTGAGGATCTGGACCTACGTGCCCAAAATGAGCTGATATTCACTCCCTCTCATTTTTCTACTTTCAATGGGAAGTAGGGGGATTGGGGTGTCTTCGTCTTTTAGGCTCATTTGAAAATCTCACAGAAAATAAAAAAAGATACTCAACTGAATGAAATTGGTTACAGGAGTGGTCCCCAACCTTTTCCATGTGGTGGACAACGAGCCACCAAAGACCGTGGAAGACAGACAACATTCGCCAAAATGCCTCCGAGAAGCGGCAATATCAAGAAGCGTTGCTGACAAAATGCCGCCGAAAATCAGCAGCATTTCAGCAGTGACGCCTCTAGGTGATGCCGCTTTTTGGTGGCATTTCAGCGGCAACACCTCTTGATGACACTGCTTTTCAGCAGCATTTTGGTGGATGGTTGTCTGCCGGCCAGTATGTGGGCGCCATGGCACCCGTGGGCACCGCGTTGGGGACCCCTGTCTAAAAGTTGTTTAAAAAAGCCTTACATCTAAAAAAGGGGGTTAGTTTGTTTTGTATCATTTTGCTTTGCTTGTTACTGCTTCTAATACACTTTCCATTTTTAATCATACTAAGAAAAAACTAAAATTAGCACCTACTGTACATATAAGGAAGAATTGTTTTTTGATTCAGTCAGGTACTTTATCTGGGATCCTATAGATGGATGTTCATGTGTTTTTGTGCAATACAGACTGTGTATGAAAGTTAAGGGCTGAAGAACTAGGTTGTGAATTGATCAAATGAATTATCCAAGATGAAAGTACAAACAACAATAGCCTGAATTCTGCATTGTGCAGAGTCCCACTGATATTAATGAGAATCTGCAGTAGCAGAACCTGATGCAGGACTGGGGTCTTTGTGTTTTACATTACATTAAGACATGAATTGATTTGGTACAACACAGCACATATTTAGGGAAAAGATGATGTATTGAGAACTGTTTTCCACAGTGGCCCTGTCTATCCTTTCTTTCCAACACCGAGAGAGAATGATGGGTTTTAGAGAGAGAGATCTCCTAACCAGTCATCCCAAGACACTAAATTATCACCAGTAAATTGTCAGTCATTTTTGGCAAGGAAGAACAGCCCAGGCTGCCACACTGCATATTAATATTTCCTAGTGAAGTAAGCATTTTTGTCAGTATTTATGTCAACAAGGTTTAGAACACTCAGTGGATTTCAGTACTGTCTATAAATTACGTACAATAGAACAACTTTTCAAACCCAGCCCAGTGATGAACTTCCTCTCTCCCACCTGAGACAGAGTTATTTCCTGATGCTATTTCCTTTCATTCTTCAGACACCTTTTGTTCTTCAAACATACTTCCTGGTGCTGATTGTACTGATGGTCATTTCAATCATGCACTAACCTCTGTCATCCTTATTTTGTCTTTTTATTGTTTAAAGGAAACATCCATAGCCTATAAAGGATAGGTCATCTTATTGCTTTGGATTAGCAACAGCTGCAGGAATGATGAACGAGGTCACTGTTTAGAAGAGAACTTTCTAACAGCATAAACCACTGATACATATTTTGTACAGTGGACTGAAAATCATTTGATCAAATACCTTAACTAAGTTAACAGCATTATAGGATAGCATGTAGTACCGCTGGAATGAATTCATTATTTTAGAGTTTATTCAAGAGTGTGAAGAGTTTATGTATGACTGCGCCTACTCAGGAGTGAACTCAGTCATGGATTCAGTTATTACTTTTTGGAATGTTGTATTTTCAATGTTTAAAATGTCTTATTTACACTGTCTACTATACTATACTACTATGAATCACCTTTATATCAGCATAACGGCATCTAGAAGATGTACCAGTATTAGAACTAGTTGGGAATTTTCCATTGGAATGAGTTTCCAATGTAAAATGCAGTTTCCACAAAAATCAAAAATTTCCATGTGAAAATTTTGATTGGCAAAAAAATAATAGATTTCCCATTAAGAAAATTGAAATGAAGTATAAAGACAATGAAGACTAAGTCTCTAATAAATTAATAAAGTCAACATTCGCCATCCTGCTCCCATGTTAACTATGACCCACTGCCTATATGTATTTTTTTTTTTTTAACTCCTTGTATGTTTTCTCAAGTTATTAGCCCCGGAAACAGCTCTCTCTCTAATCAAATACCATGGCAACTCTCCTCTGGCCTTCAGCTCTCCCAAAACCATGGACGGTCTCTATGGGCAAGCCACAATTGGTCACTTGTGTTTGAAACTCTTCCTTCTCTCTGGCAGATAGAAAGTGTGTAGCCTTGATAATTGCTTCCAAGGCCCTAAAAGGATTTTGGTACATTCAGGTGTACAAAAGAAAAAATACATACATATTGTGGCCGAGACACTGAATCACCTTGAGAATGAACTAGAAGAGCACATCGGGGATGAATCCTAGCTCAGACTATTCCTCAGCTATTACTGGAGCCCCAGGTCTTACTCTATCATTTAGCAGTAAAAATGTTGAAAGGAATATTATGGTTTTAAAAGCTTAAGTTTGAGTGCAGGTTACTGAGACAGCTAAGTGACCCCAAATGACTCAATTCTGCTTCCACTGAAATCAGTGGCAATCAGATCAAGTTCTAGGGTGACCAGATGTCCCGATTTATATAGGGACAGTCATGGTATTTGGGGCTTTTTCTTTATATAGGCCCCTATTGCCCATTCACCCCTGTCCCAATTTTTACATTTGCTATCTGGTCACCTTCTCCAGTCTATAGGTGTGCCCAAGATTTTCAGAAGTAGATGTCAAAAGTTAGGCCCAAATCCATATTTAGGAACCTAAATAAGTGGCCTGATTTTCAAAAGTGCAGGGCAACCAGCAACTCCCATTGAAGTCAAAAAGTGTGCATTTTGGCCCATGTGTATCACTTACTTTACAAAAACAAACAAATAAAACCTCCAACCTTTCATTCCCAGAAGGACCATTCAAAATCTGATCCTCACATTATGTTATCTTTACTTTATGGATGAAAAGAGGTTATTTCTGTAAAATGGAGAAAAGTTTACTGATAAGTTTTGTTCCTGAGGGTGGGATCCCCATGTATTAATACTAGCTTCCTGTTTCGTAGAGTTAATTTAGACAACATATACAATCCAGTTGCTTTTAATAAAAATGTGACTCTTGCTGATGTATATTAGGGTGAGTAACTTCTCATGGTGCAGAGAGGGTTTAAAATATTTCCAAGTTTTGTAAGATGTGGATCTCTGTCCTTAGGGACCTAATTTTCCTAAGTGTGAGCTCGTTGCCTCTCAGTTCCTTCTCAATTGTGAAGCCAAACTCCACAGCAGAGAGGATGGAGGGTGGGAGGTGAAGCACCTATAGGGACAAAACATCTCAAAAACTCAAATTACTGTTAACAACTCATTGATTGAAATAATGCACAGATTAACTAAGGCAGAATATAACTTTTGTGACAATGTATGGTTAGAGTGCTTTAGACAGAAGACAAAATAGACAGACATGTTGACTATTTCTATTACAAACACAAAAATTTACATTGTGTCCTAAAGGACATTTAAAGGTATAAAATAATCTCAGATGCTTGAAGGATTATGGGAATTACATATCTGTAGTACAATTTGTTAAATGATTATAAGGGGAATATGATACAATGTACACAGAAACATAGCAGGAAATGTCCTAACAAAATGAAATACTCCCCCACCACCAAAATGGTGAATAGCCCAGTTATTTGAGTTGTAAAACTAGACTGGACTTTTCCGCAGAAAAAGGACCTGGGGATTTCTGCAGAGAAGACGGGGATTACAGTGGGTTGAGAAGCTGGATATGAGTCACAGTGGCCCCTCGTTGGCCAGAAGGCTAACGCCATACGTGGGCTGTTATAGTAGTAGCATTGCCAGCAGATTGAGGGAAGCGATATTCCCCTCTATTCAGCATTCATGAGGCCACACCTGGAGTACTGCATCCAGTTTGTCTCCCACTACAGGAGGATGTGGTCAAAAATGGAGAGCATCCAGCAGAGGGCAACGAAAATGATTAGCGGGGCGGGGGGACATGATTTATGAGGAGAGACTGAGGGAACTGGTTATTTAGTCTGCAGAAGATAACAGTAAAGGGGATTTGATAGCAGCCGTCAACTATTGAAGGGGTTCCAAAGAGATGGAGCTAGGCTGTTCTCAGTGGTGGCAGATGACAGAACAAGAAGCAAGGTCTAGGTTGGATATTAGGGAAACACTACTTCATTAGGAGGGTGGTAAAGCCTGGAATGGGCTTACCTAGGGAGGTGGTGGAATATCCATCCTTAGAGGTTTTTAAGGTCCAGATTGACAAAGCCCTGGCTAGGATGTTTTAATTGGGGCTGATCCTGCTTTGAGCAGGGGATTGGACTAGACGTCCTCCTGAAGTCCCTTCCGACCCTAATTTTCTATGATTCTATGAAAACATACACTGTATGTGCACGCTCTATCAGAGCCTGAAAAGCAGTGTCCAAAGGCCTGCACCTGCGCAGAGCAATGCCACATGCTCTGAATGAGGGCATATATGAAGATGCGAGTCTGCTGCCTCTCAGTTCCTTCTCAATTATGAAGCCGAACTCCACAGCAGAGAGGATGGAGGGTGGGAGGTGGAGCACCCACAGGGACAAAACATCTCAAAGAACTCAAGTTACTGTAACATAAGTAACCTCTTTTCCTTTTTGGAGTATATGTCCCTACAGGTCCTCCCTCTTGGAGACTTTCAAGCAAGGTCAATGGCAAGATGGGTGCTGCAGAGATAAGTCCAGGACAGTTCGAAGCACTGCATCGCCAAAGGAGGTGTCATCTCTGGAAACAGTTACAATGGCATAATGTTTGACAAAGGTATGGGAAGAAAACCAAGTAGCAATCCTGCAGATTTCTGTAATGGGAATATCCTTCAGCAGAGCTCTAGATGTGGACTGAGTTCTTGTGGAATGTGCTGTTATTCCATGAGGTAGCTGCCTTTTCATACCAGGTCAAGATGTAATCCGAAACCCACTTAAGACAGTCTTTGTGTGGAAGTTGGTTGGCCCTTCATCTTCTCTGCAGTTGCTACAAATAGCCTGGGAGAGGCCTGCAATATTTTAGTCAGGTCCAGAAAGAAAGCAAGGGCCCTCCTAACATCTGGTGAATGAAGACTTGATTTTTCTCTGGAGGCATGAGGTTTTAGGTAGAAAACTGGCAAATTTCCTGGTTAACATTATTTTCTGAGGAGATCTTTGTAAGGAAATGAGGATGGAAACTTCATATAACCTTGTTCTTGTAAAAGATGGTATTTGGTGGCTACTAGTCACACAACAGGTAATACAGTTGAATGTATTGCTCGATGCCCTCAACGAAACTGTCAGAAATGACTAATAGAGAGAGGCGCTGACTGGACAGAAGTAGGGGAGAGAGGCCCCTATTTCTGTTGTCTGGCCTTTCTCCTGCAGAGCTACAGAGGCTTACAGAAACTGTGCTGATGGTACTGGAATAGTCTCTATCTTTGAGTGGTTTGGGATCTACTAAACCATCTTCTCGTTGCAGGCACAAAAATCCCCTATCACAGCTCAGGAGTCCTTGAGCATGTGGAGAGAGGAGTTTAATGTTCACTGAAGAACATAGGTTCCTACAAAAACAAGAGGTCTTTCACCATGTTTTCAACTTCTCTTGGAAAGACCAGTGTAAAATTCTCTTCTCAGGACCACCACCATGGCCAGGGACCTGGAAGCTGTATCAATGCCATCTAGAGAGGTTTGCAGGGAGCTTTCGCAACCAACTTCTCCTTCAGTGATGACAGATTGAAATTGATCTGTCTGGTCTCATGGCAAGTAGTCAATAAAGTATGTAAATTTGGAGTATGTGCTGAAATAATATTTTGCCATCCAGACCTGGTAGTTGGCAATGTGCAACTGGAGAGTGGCTGATAAGTAGCCCTTCCTTTCCAGCAGGTCCAGGCATTCCGATTCCTTGTCAGATGGAGATGGCCTGGTGTCCAGATCCAGTTCCTCTCATTGGCCACATCAAGAGAATTAGGTAGGGTGGGTGAAAAAACTACTCTATTCCTTTAGGTGAGATGTAATATTTCTCATCTGCTCACTTATACATTAGTGGAATTGTAGCAGGTGTTTGCCACATGGTATGTGTGGGAGATAATAAAGCCTCATTGATGGGTAGGGGAACCTTTCCCTGGGACTTGATGTCCAGGATGTCCATCAAGGAATGTTCTGACTCTTGGACTTCCTCTAGTGAGATCTGAAGGCAGTCCAATTGCCCTTTCATGGGATCCTGGAAGATCTTAAAATCACCAATATAGAAGGGCTGTGGTGGCATTACTGCCTTGTCCAGAGATGAAGAGGACATCCCAGATGCAGGGTGAGAGCTCCTGGCCCTCAGACTCTTGCCCCTCCTGTGTATCATCTAGTACCAGAGAAGTGTATGGTACTGAAGTGCGCAGTACCATAGAACACTTTATGTGCCAATGGTTGGCATGGTACCAACGAGTGCTAGTGCTGTCTCTTAGCCACCTGATGGAGTTAGTTGCCATTTGGGCCTCCTGGGTCCCAGTAACCCCACCACAGGGGAGGGGAGAGGAAGATAAGGGAAGTGATTCCAGTGATAATCAATGTATGGTAGGCTCCCTAGGATCCTCTTCATGACTGGGACTCATTGGGGTAGGGTAGTATAGTACTGGGAAGGATCCCTGTCCTGAGATCTCTGAGTCTGAGGAACCTTAGCCTGAACTAAGAGCAGAGATGAGATGGAGCTCTGATGTCCTAACCATGATTCTCAAACTTTTGTACTGGTGACCCCTTTCACATAGCAAGCCTCTGAGTGAGAGCCCACCCCCCATATAAATGAAAAGCACTTTTTTTTAATGTATTTAACACTGTTATAAATGCTGGAGGGAAAGCGGGGTTTGGGGTGGAGGCTGACAGCTCGTGACCCCCATGTAATTACCCCCACACACACACACACGTAAAGAGAGGCAATAAGGTGCATGAACAAGCAGCAGAAGGTGGCATCAGACGTGAGTGGAGCTAATCCCCAGAGAAGCCCAGAAGAGGTGCCCTTAGTGATGAGTGGACCCCATCCCATGCAGACAGCAGAACTCTTTGTCTTCAGGTACAGGCAGTTAAGAAGGAACTGAGTGGTGGCAGGCTTGTGCCTCCCTATATGTCCTCATTCAAAGCATGAGACACTGCTCTGTGTAGGTAGAGGCCTGCAGACACTACTTTGTGCTCTTTCATCAAGAGTGCATGGACATGTACAAAGCCTGCAGTGGAACACCCAGAGGGACATATACTCAAAGAAGAACTTACCCTTTTGATTCTAAAGCTGTGATTGTACTTGCATGTTTTGCAGAAAGTATTTATAATCCAGAACGCTGAACAGCTTTTTGCTTTGGCAGTTCAGAAAAAAAAAGTATCCAAGATTTCTTTTCGGTTTTTACTTCCCATGAAGATGGCATGTTTTTAATTAATTAGTGCTTTACATATTCAAAACACTTTACAGATTATCATGTTTTTAAGCCTAGAAGTAGTATCCTGGAAAGTATTCCATATACTCAACCATCTGACACCCTAAAAGGATGGACTGGCATGCCTTTCATAATTCTCTGGAACAATCGTCCTCGCAGACGAAGTTAGTCATGAAAGTCCCTGTTCTGTTAATGAACATATCTTACCACACATGCGACACAAGGTCACTGCTATCTGTCTGCGTGTAGGAAACTCCTCAGAAGAGAAGAAAACAGAGGACACTTGTTCCTGACAAATTCAGTTTGACTTTAATCATGCATATACCTGACCAAAAACATATATTACGAAGTCCCTTTGTTTCCAGGCTATGCTAATTTTTCTTATCTGTTGTGATTAAAAGGCTCCAAAATTTTCAACATTCCCAACTGTTGCCTCTTATCAACTAAATTACAAGTGTGTCACCAATACAGAAAAAATCAGCAAACTGGAAAAGCAGGGACTTAAACTGTAAAAACCAAAGATTTTAATCACAGTTTGAGGCTCTAAATTTCATTTTTTGCCTCCCTGGGATGGATGGTGGGAGTTCTTCATGTACAAAATTCTAAAAAATAATTAAAAATATACTAAAAGATAATTCTATTGCCAAAAATGTAACAAACCATTCAAGTTTTGTTCTTCCTCCAAGTTTTGCAGAGACCATCTCAGGCATGCCCACAGTTGAGCCAAAAGGACAGCCCTTGGAAATATTTCTGTATGGAACCCAGGAAAGTCCTCAGTCATTAGTACAAGAACTCCTTCTTAGTGGTTACTTGCAAATACGGTCTAACTTTGTTTTGCAGCACTTATGACATATATTAACATTCCAAGATAAAAAAAAGTAGTGCACAAGAATAGAAATTACTCCACTAACACTGGTGCTGCATGGACAAATAGCTGGTTACATGGTGCTGGCTCAGAAAGGCACAAAATAAACCTAAGAGGGATATGAAATGAAGATCAGAAGACGACAACATGACTGATTTTTTTCCAAAAAGGACAAAACATTTTGTATGCTATGAGCATTAAAAATCAGGTCTTTCTTTATTATGTCTCCATGTAAAGCAACTGCTGAAATTACAAGGATGTTATATGACCAAGAATGGGAGGGAAAGTGGTCCACAAAACAATCTCCAAGATGTGGTTTGCATTATTATTAAGTTTAAGAGTCCTTGAGTATAGAGGATTTGCAACTTGTAATCATAAAGAATCTTGAACTCATGTATGTTTATGAATATAACAGCAGTTCTTCTTTAAGTGCTTGCTCATATCCATTCCAGTTAGGTGTGCGCGCGCCGCGTCCACGTTCATTGGAGAAACTTTTACCCTAGCAACACTCGGTGGGCCGGCAGGTCGCCCCCTGGAGTGGCGCTGCTATGGCGCCCGATATATACCCCTGCCGGCCCGACCGCTCCTCAGTTCCTTCTTACCGCCCATGTCGGTCGTTGGAACAGTGGAGTGCAGCTTAGCTGATCTCCACCTCCCTAGCGATTTGCTCGTGCTTTAGCTTTTTAGTGTACATAGTTTTTTCTCTTGTTCTTTATTAACTACTGTTTAGCATAGTTGTAGTTAGTGTATATAGTTTAAGAGGATCGGGGGTTCGCCCCTTCTCCTTCCCCAGGCACCGGGGCCCATGCCCGGTTCACCGGGCTTCAAGCCCTGTGCGACCTGCCGTCGGTCGACGCCCACAGGAGACCTGCACGACTCCTGTTTAAAGTGCCTCGGCGAGGGCCATCTGTCGGACAAGTGCCGTATTTGTAAGGCATTCAAGCCCCGGACCAGAAAGGAGCGGGACTCTCGCCTAAAACAACTTTTAATGGAGGCAGCTCTAACTCCTCCATCCTTGGCACCGTCTCCGGCACTGGGAACAAGTGCTTCGTCTGTTCCTGCACCAGCAAAGACTCCTCGGCACCTCCCGTCACCGGCCCAGTCCTCCAGCCGGCGCTGCTCACTCTCCCCGAGTAGCAAGAAACACAAGGCTCCTGTGGTACCTTCAGCCACACCGCAGTTAGAGCGCAGCTCCAGGTCGGACCGCCCGGCACCGCCAGCTGCCGCGGCACCGCCTGCTCCTGCACCGTTGATTCCGGCCTCTCAGGAGCCGTCGAGTCCGGTGCCAACCAGCTCCCCGGCCCACTCTGTGGTAGAGCTCGTCATACTGTCCACACCGGAGACCTTCTCCACAGCGCGGGACCTCAACACTCTTACAGAGCCTGAGCTGCCTCAACCCCCGGCACCGCCGGTGCGGGTCATTCAGTCGCTGGGCAAACCTGCCATGGTGCGACCATCGTCCCCGGGCACCAAGGAGCTCCGCCGATCTCGTTCGGGATCCCGTGAACGTTCCCGGCTCTGGCACCGATCGCGATCCCGGCACCGCTCACGATTCCGACGCCGCTCGCAGTCCTGGCACCGTTCTCCATCCCGGTGCTGGTCGCACTCGCGGCACTGGACGAGGTCCTGGTCCCCGTCGTACCGTCGGCACCGCTCCAAATCCCGGCACCGCCGAACCTCTCGTAGCCGATCCACGCATGTCGATGTTCGGCACCGGTTGACCTCCCGGCACCGCGCTGGTCGTAGGTCCCGGTCCCGCTCTCCACACCGCCACGGCTCCCGGTACCGTTCGCCGGCACCGCACAGGGACAGCTATTATGGACTCAGAGATCTGGTCCAGTCTGCTTCAGCTCCCCCTTGGCCGTCCCGTCACCCGTCCGCTTCCTCATACGTGGACAGCGCTTCCTATGGGGGATCGGACACTCAGGCCCATCAGGACCAGGGGCCACCGCAATGGTCCTTTTGGACACCCTGGGCCTACCACCAAGCCCAGGGTGAACCGACGGGCCCATCACGCTCGGGTCATTCCGAACACCGGGCACCTGAGGCCACACTCAGTAGACTCCCCCCCGGCTGATAAGGAGGCAAGTGCTATGCAGGCTCCAGAACAACACGATATTCCGGGGCGGAGGTCCACCAGGATGAAGGTCCAGGACCCGCTCGTCCCAGTGTTGTCGTCATCATCTTCCCCGGATGAGGCGGTAGCGGGCACATCCTCGTTGGGGCCTCCCCCTATTGATCTGCGGGCGCACCAGGATCATTTGCGGCGCGTAGCCCAAAATATCAGCCTTCCCGGGGAGGAAGTCCCTGAGGTGGAGGACCCAGTGGTCAGCATCCTCTCAGCGGAAACGCCTACCAGGTTGGCCCTCCCGTTCATCAGATCCATCCAAGCCAGAGCCGACACCATCTGGCAATCTCTGGCGTCCATTCCACCGACAGCCAGGGGGGTGGAAAGAAAATACATGGTGCCATCCAAAGGTTACGAATACCTGTATGTGCACCCTGCCCCTTGCTCGTTGGTGGTACAGTCGGTCAACGAGCGGGAGCGTCACGGCCAACAAGCCCCCGCGCCAAAGTCCAGGGAGGCCAAATGCATGGACTTGTTGGGCCGAAAGATTTACTCTGCCAGAGGGCTTCAGCTCCGCGTGGCGAACCAGCAAGCCCTCTTAAGCCGATACTCCTACAACACCTGGGAAGCGGTCGGCAAATTCACGGAGCTGATCCTGCAAGGGCTCCCGTCAGAAGTTCTCACAGCCCCTCCCGACGGGAAGAGAGGGTTGCGAGACCTCCCTGCATAGCTCGCTGGATCCGCGGATCAGCAGCTAGAACGGTCGCCTTGCATAGCACATGCGGTCGCATTATCTTGGTTGAGGTGTCCGGCTACCGCCCGAGTTGTTCAGCACCCTCAGACTGCCGATTTGCTACACAGGGTCTCTTCTCTGCAAAAACGATCCCTAGACTACAAAGTCAAAAGGACACACAAGGTATCATGGCGGTCACTGTGGCATGTCATACCCTCAACTCAAAGACGGTCATTCCGCCTCACCCAGCGCCCTAACCCCCCCGCCGCGTCAGACTTGTGGCCGAGTTGGGCCTGTGTCAACCGAGGCGGCAATCGGCCCTCCCGGGGCATCAATGCCGTCCCCGCAAATCATCGGACCCCAACTAATTGAAGGTGCGCCCGAGAGCAGGCTACCAAATTCCCTCTCCGGACCGCCTCCGAGTTTTCCACCGCCTTTCCTCGTCTTCCCGCGTGTCCCAGCTAACTTATGGTCGTTGGGTCTGCGTTGCGTTGAACTGGATACGTCTCCATCTCTCTCCGCTCCTCCGCGCCCTCCTCCTCACGTTCCCTTCAGGACCCCTCGATCACGGAGCAACTCCTCTGCGGAGGTCCAGCTTTCTCAATGGACCATAGAGGAGAGTCGCGGAGGCTCAAGGGCAAGGGGTTCTATTCCCGTTATTTCCTGATCCAAGGCGAAAGGAGTCTCGGCCATCCTGACCTACGCGAGCGTGACAATTCAGCAACGAAGTTCAAGTTCTGCATGTGTGCCTGGGACCATCATCCCTCCCTGGATCCCCGGCGATTGGTACGCGGCCTCTCGACATGAGGGACGCTATTTATATTGCAATTACACCTCCACAGGAGGTATCTGGCTTCGTGTGAATCGGTTTAGTACCTAGTCTCACTGTCCACCCTTCTGGTCTCTGTCTCGCCCTCGGTCTCACGAAATGTATGGCGGTTGTTTGCCTCTCCTCCGCCGCGTCGATGTCATGTTCCCTATACTCGACGACTGCTATCAGGGAACCTCCAAGGGCTCAAGTCACCAGCCATGTCGCACCATAAAGAAAACTATTCGCAAGCTGGGCCTGATCTCAACTGGACAAGTCCACACTGGTGCCCACCAGAGAATATTCATCGGGCAGTGGACCATCTTGCGACAGCGCGGCCCCACCGCTTTCAGCCATAGTCCTCCCGTCCAGAGCCTGCAAGAGTTTCCAACTACCTCCCCGACTTGCTTGCCTTCTAGAGACACATGCGCATGTGTCCTCGTTAGCAAGTACGCCAGATCGAAATTGCCCGCTACAAGCCGGCTCTACTTGGTCTACGACCGAACAGGACCCTCTAGACATATATAACGATCCCACCGGAGTCTCAGCTCCCTCACTGGTGGAAAGGTCACCGCGGTGTGTGCGGGCCTGCCCTTCCACACTCCCAGCCCTCGTGTCCTACAACGGACCATCTGCGCTGGGCTGGGGCGACACACCTGGGGCCCGGGCACCAGGCTCTGGTCACCCCAAGAGCTGACTACTATCATGTTCCGAGAGCTCAGGGCAGTAACCTGGGTGCCAGCTTCCTCACACCTAAGGGCCGTTGTGTTGCATATTCACGGACAACACGCGCCATGTATATTCAACAAGCAGGGAGGCACAGGATCTCTCCCCTGTGTCAGGAAGCGATCCTCTGTGGAATCTCGTGTAGCCCACCTCATGACCTGTGCCTTCTTTCTCCGGGGGTCCGGACACGCTCGAGATCACCTGAGCAGGTCCTTCCTCACACACGAATGGCCCTCCGTCCGGACGTCCCTCCATCAATCTCCGGAGGTGGCTTTCCCCAGGATCGACCTGTTGCGTCCAAATAAACAGGAAATGCCAGGTGTTCTGTCCCTACAAGGCTCGCTCTCCTGGCTCCCTGTCGACGCCTTCATGACCCGTGGTCAGGTCGCCTTTGGTATGCCTTTCAACTGTATTGTCACCTACGTCCCCACGCTGGTCCCAGGGTAGTATTTGCGCGCTCCCATTGGTCCGCTGGGGATTCATAATGCCCTTCCTTGCAAACTACTGCTCTTTTCCCCTTCGCTTGACACCCGAGTCTACTGCGCGTCAACGTGGTCCCCTGTGGCACAGGACCATACTCGGATAAGCCCCCCGCCGCCTCATCCTCGAGTTCCGCGTCACCCGTTGCGCTTTCCGGCTGCAGGACGCCACAAGCACTTCCGGTCAACCCCTCCAGGGCCACTGTGCTGGCCTCCACGGACCTTTGATATCGATCCCACAGGCTGAACTCTCGGCAGGGAGAGCCTCTCACGACTCCCCTTTCGCCACCCTCGGTGGAACCCTGGCAGTTCCCTCCACCTGACCGCGGGTGGTTCACTTAGGAGTGCTACACGTGAAACATTCTCAGTTGCGAGAGGGCTGACCCTTTCTCGCACCAATCCGCGGACTCGCAGTGCAACAGGTGTGAGTCCTCTTCCACCTGACAGGGAGTTGAGTTGCAGGGCCTAAGCGTGCCTACGGTTTAACCAGTCTCGGAGTGAACCTGTTTCCGGCCTGCAGCCTTGCCAACGAGGTTGTTGTCCGTATCACTAGCGCTTCGCGCCCGAGAAAATAGCGACCCTACCAGCGCTTTGCTACTTGGGTGCTGGTCGATCAGCCATCAGTAATCCCCCATCGTGCTCCAGAAAATATGAAGCGGCTTCGCTTACGGTGGTGTGCTACTCAGTCCTATTGCTCCGACATCATCAGGGTACCTCCTTTGTGAGTGCTCCCTCAATGCTCGGTAAATCCTACTCACCGAATGGTCGGGCCTCCTCTCTACGCTTGCGAAGGTCCACCTCGCCGCCATATATAATTTCTAGCTTTCCATCCAGGGGAAGCGGCGAAGTATCACCTTTTTCCTCTTCACACGCGATGTGCTCCGCAGGTTTCCTCAAGGGTTGGAGCGGTATATCTCTCAGAGTTGCCCAAGCGCCCCTCCTCTTCCTTTACCGGCGAACCTACGCCCCTTTCGTTTCGTCATTAAGGGTGATGTGCCACCAAAGCCCGCACCGTCTCTGGCCTACCTTCGCCCCAAATGATCCTCATAATACCTTTCAGTTCCCATCCAGGGGAAGACTGGTGCCGCACTAAAGTATGCCATTTTTTCCCACCCGATGTCTTCCAGGTTCCTCAAGGGCTTGGAACGGTTATATCCTCAGGTCAAGCCCCCTACCCCTACCTGGGACCTAAACCTTGTTTTAAATAGGCTCATGGGGCCCCCCTTCGAGCCTTTGGCCACATGCTCGCTGCTGTACCTGTCCTGGAAGACAGCTTTCCTAGTCGCCATTACCTTGGCGAGGCGTGTCTCAGAACTCCGCGCACTGACTGTAGACGGTCCATATACTGTGTTCCATAAGGACAAGGTACAGCTGCGATCTCACCCGGTATTCCTCCCCAAAGTCATCTCCGCCTTTCACGTGAACCAGGACATCTTTCTGCCAGTGTTCTTTCCGAAGCCGCACACGTCGAGACGAGAACAATAGCTCCATACCCTGGACGTCCGGATGGCTCTCGTGTTCTACATCGAGCGGACCAAGCCCTTCCGTCATTCACCGCAACTCTTTGTAGCGGTAGCGGAACGTATGAGAGGCAGGGCAATCTCCTCTCAGCGCATTGCGTCTTGGGTCACGTCATGTATCCGAGCTTGCTATGACTTGGCTCAAGTCCAGCCGGGCCATCTCAACGCCCACTCTATGCGAGCTCAGGCCTCATCTGCTGCTTTCTTGGCGCATGTTCCCGTACAGGAAATCTGCCGTGCGGCCACCTGGTCTTCTATCCACACCTTTGCAAACCATTATGCGTTGGTCCAGCAATCTAGAGACGATGCTGCCTTTGGCTCAGCGGTCTTGCATTCTGCAACGTCTCGCTCTGACCCCACCGCCTAGGTAAGGCTTGGGAATCACCTAACTGGAATGGATATGAGCAAGCACTCGAAGAAGAAAAGATGGTTACTCACCTTTGTAACTGTTGTTCTTTGAGACGTGTTGCTCATATCCATTCCACACCGCCCTCCTTCCCCACTGTCAGAGTAGCCGGCAAGAAGGAACTGAGGAGCGGTCGGGCCGGCAGGGGTATATATCAGGCGCCACAGCGGTGCCACTCCAGGGGGCGACCTGCCGGCCCACTGAGTGTTGCTAGGGTAAAAGTTTCTCCGATGAATGTGCACGCAGCGCGCGCATACCTAACTGGAATGGATATGAGCAACACATCTCGAAGAACAACAGTTATAAAGGTGAGTAACCGACTTTCCTGTTGAGTTAGGATCCACATAGGAACCACGTAGGAGCAGCTTCAAACAAACTTGTAAGCATGCAAGGCTCTCTATATGAAATTCATGATTGCTTTACAATAAGTCTGCCTTTGTATTGGTGGATGCGGACACCTTTCAGCTCAGTTTTCACTTAACTTCACATAAGGATGACAAACGGGGTATTACTTTAAGGGACTTGGCCAGCTTCTCTTTTTATGCTAGTCTTTTCTATGCATCCTTGACTATCTAAAGTAGAGTGCCTACAGGGGTTCTCAAACTTCATTGCATTGCAAACCCCTTTAGACAAGAAAAATGACTACACGACCCTAGGATGGGAGACCAAAGCCTGAGTCAGCCTGAGCCCCAGGTGTGTGGGGGCAAACATTTTGGCCTCAGGGCCACATCTAGGTATCAAAATTATAAGCCATGAATGTTTACGAAATTAACAATTCAGAGATATTCAAATAAATTCTATTTAATAAAGATACATTTTAGTGGAAATAAACATAAAACCTTACTTATTATTATAACTATACCATCATAACATATTACAATAATTAAACCAAGCTTACCCCTTTCCACGCCCTCACTGATTAATGTGAACAATGCAGCTTGTCACCCTTCTCTACAATGACATCAAAGTCTAGTGTCATTCTCATTATGGAAATTGCATGCATCATGAAAAAACTGGGCCTTTTCTCTAGCCTGGATTTGTTGGGCATCAATGCCCCTGACAATTTTGAGCCATGGGACTCTATCCCAGAACCAGGACAGGCAGAAGCAGGGTGTATTCACCTGTCGCTTTACGTTCCATCTTCCCTCCCAAAATGGTGTATTTGAAATGTTTTGACTGCTGTACTTTGAGTTCTGTTTGCATTATTGCATTCATGAAAAGTTTGTATATTGTAAGAGATGTTACCAAGGTGGGGGAGGGGAGCTTTATGGGGTATAGCATGGAGGGGCTCTATAACGGATGTTATTGAGGTGGGGGATGCAAGCTCTACAGGGGTGGTACTGGGGACTTCTAGGGGTCCCTGCTTGCAGTGACACCAAGGCTATACCAGGTACCACCACGGGCAGAGGTATCCTAGCTGGGACGGGTGTGGGCTTATGAGAGGAGGCTGGCGTTTTGGGAATTGGGCACACTGCTGAGTAAGGGGTGGGATTCCGATCCTGTAAACAGCCTGGTGAAGTCTGGGGTGTTGGTCATGCCTGTGCAGTGTGGCTCAGCATGTGAGGGTTGGGGGCTGGGGACTGCCAGGCGGAGCGGGGCAAGCCCACGACCCTGCTCCCTAGCTGAAGTTCGAGGGCCAGATTAAACAGTCTGACAGGCCAGATGTAGGCTGTAGTTTGCCCACCCCTGCTGTAGAGGGATTCCTGTTTTACAGGCTCATCAAATGACTTCCAGATTCTTAATTAAAGTACCAGGCCTTTCTTATCTTAATCACTCTACCTCTGTTTGAAAACTAAATACTGACTCCCTGTCCCAGGGGCACAAGCTGGGAGCGGCATCTCTCCTCTGCAGAACTCACATTCCACACTCAGGCTGTGTTGCAGTTAAGAGCTTCACCTGAGGCTAGGATGTGCATCACAAGCAGATCTACAACCCCATCCCCACAAAAGGCATCCCGATAAGTGGCCTAACCTATCCCCATCATTACCATGCTGCTACACCAGTTCCACTCCTTCAGCCTTGCTGTGTGCCCCCAGGACAATTAATGAGTGGGTGAAGATAAGAATATTTCCATAAGCTTAAGGAAGTTCTTTCATAGCTAGTCTTCCTGTCACAACTACTGTACCATTAGCAGCTTGGCAGGCTGAGCTTCAGCATGGGAGGGTTCTTGCATATTCACAACACTTCTGCATGCTTTGTATTTGATGGCTTTGCCTCTAATTCCTAGGCATTGTCTTCCATTGCACTTCCTCAAACTGTTCCATCTCATATGAATATTTATGACAAAAGTCTGTTATTAGTAACCTTCATGGGGCTTCTGCCTCTCCATTCTCACCTCTTCCAAAAAACATACTATCACATGGGCAGCCAGGGATTTCTCCAAGGAAGAGATGATCTTAAACACCTACTCACCAAACTATTGCATCCTTTCACATGGATTGCAGCAATAATTTCTACATTTTACTATATTCCTATAATGAATCCTCCTCCACAACCAGCTTTACTAGCTAAAAAGCTGTACCTCCCTGTAATTATTGATCAAGATAGTTATGAATATTAGACAAAAATATATTAAAAGAAAATCAGAGGTTGCAATGTTAAACTCTCAAGTTAGAAAACGCCCTAATTAAGGTTGCCTGTGCAACCTTAATTGTTCTCGTTGTGCATATGCAGTATGATATCGTCTTTAATTACATGATCACATCCTTTTCCCCTACAGAACCCGTCTCAAATGGACTGTGTGTCAAATCATATGTTATAAAACCAGGAGGTAATAATATGAAATTTAAAGGTTTCATTTCAATAATACAACATTTTTTTTTTTTAAAGGCAGGAAGTTAAATCTAATTTAAAAAAAGATCTATACCTCACTGAGAAAAGCAGCAGCTTTTAAAAATAAAAAAATAAGCCAGCCAATATTTTATTCTGCAACTTTTTGAACTAATAACCTCTTTCTAAAAGGGTTGGACCAGATCACTCATATAGTTCATGAACCACTCTTAAAAATTACAGAAGCAACAGACAACTGCTAGAGAGTGTATGGGACTTTGCAGATGGAACAATATGAAAATGTTTTATAGCTGCTACATGAAAAAATAAAAGGCGACTTCCACAGTCTTCAGCCAGGGAATATCGGGATAGAGTGCCAATGGACCCAAAGGTTCAGCAGCCTATGCAGGCAGTGAGGCTGTGGATGCCATAGCCCTGGTGAAGTCTTGGACCAATGGAGAGCTTGGGATGAAAAGGCAGAGATCTTCCACTGTCATGGAACCAGTTTGTGCTGGCATCACCTTCATCAGTTCTGGAGTCAATGGTATGTGCTCTCCCAAACTCCTACGTAGTAGTCAGGAGCAGTTAGAAAGGCTTGCTCCACCCTGCACACTGGCAACAACTGAACTCTTTCTGGAGGAGGAAGAACAGTCTCCAAGAGACCTGGAGTGGTCTTGATTGGCCTTATGAGACTTTTCCTTCAGTGCACTTGATGGACAGCAGCTTCTTTACCTCTCAGGAGAGGTGCCTGTGCCAGAGCGTGAGCTGATACCACTCACTGAGAACAACGGCAACCTCCAATCCTATGTCGGCCTTGGTGCTGACACAGGCCCCATGACCTGCTTGAGAAATTGCTGTTCTAGGCAAAGGTCTCAAGCCACTTGAACCCATTCTGTGAACAATTTACAGATATAACACCACTCCTTGATGTGAGGTGTGTCTAAGCAGAGCAAGTGTAATCCACACACCTCCTGGGTGTGGAGTTCTGTCCCATCTAGTGGCACTGAGACCACCTAAAGAGAGATAAAACGAGTCTACTCTACAGCCTTAGCTAATAGCCAGTTGACTTTTAGCTCATGAGGTAGAGGCTGATGCATTAAACTCCAGAGCCCCCAGCTTCGATCCTGCCTGCCAACAACCGGGGTCTGTCAGCATTATACAAGCACATTTTGCGTGTGTTATTGTTGGGGATCACTCCCTCCCCCTACACGATGGACTGTGTTTGAACTCTGGTGATGGCATTACAGGAAAACACTTAACTCAGCTAACTAAAATGAATACTAAGGGTACTAACAATATACAACTAGAACACTGAAGTCAAAGAATGAGGAACTGTGAGGTTGAGAACCTCACATAGCTCAGAGTCCAGCCATAGGGGGAAAGAAGGAACTGCAGGGAGGTTGAGGTGGCACTGCCTCATATAGCCAAGAGATTAGCTATGACCACAAGGTGCAAGCGTTGCCTCCTACAGGTACTGCTAGGCAAAATTCTCCAGCTACAGAGTTAGGGTAAGGGTGGGTACACAAAAATTCTGCCCCCTTTGTGGGCACAAAGTAACATTTCTCAGCCCTTTTAGAAACAGAGGCACCCATTGCTGGTGTATGCTCCAACATGCTTGGGGGTTCCATAATGGCCTCATTCACTAGAAGAGCTACCTGACTGGGTCCAGTCAGCAGCAGGACATCCAAGAGCTTGTACTGTTCTGCTGCTATCCTGTGCAATAGTTCTTGATATTGCCTCTGGTAGTCACGTAGGGTTGAAAAAGATAAGGAAATTGCCTCTTTGGATGAGAAAGATACTTCTGTCCATACCACTGGATTGGCTCACTGTCTTCCTCCTCCATGTACTCCTGTAGAGCTGCCAGTCGCTGTTGTCTTGGAGGAGGAGGAAGAGGATATGACTCTCATAGAGTGCACAATTCCAGGGTGTCATAAGGATCCCATGGACCCCAATAGGGTCTATATGAATAGTTGAAGGCTGGTTGGTGGGAGCCCCAAAGCACTTTTGACCAGAAATCTCTTTGAGGATAACCCTACCTGGGCAGAGGAGAGGCAGTCGCACTTCTCCTTATGCCCTCCGTCCTGAGCATAAGGAGCTACAGGGTGCAGGTATGGACCAACTAACGGACACTACCTGCCGGATTTTATGGTCTCAGCTGCATGGTGAACAAGGGTACATGTGTATGGAATACACATAAGGACCACCACTTGAAGAAATAATGTAGGTTGCATTTATAAACTAGGAGACTGTTTCCTAGAAAGCAATGACTCTGAAAAGGATTTAGGGTAGATTTCAGTGCAATTCTGTAGCTAAAAGGGCGAATGCAATGCTTGGATGGATAAACAAGGGAACGTCATGTAGGAGTAGGGATGTTTTACTACTTCTGTTTATGGTATTAATAAGATCATTACTGGAATACTGCATCCAGTTCTGATATCTACACTTCAGAAAGGATCTTGAAAAACTGGAAGGGATTCAGAAAACATAAGAATGACTTGAGATTGGGAACACATGCTTTACAGTGAGAAACTAAGGAAGCTCAATTTATTTGTAAAAGCAGCAAAGAATCCTGTGGCACCTTATAGACTAACAGACGTTTTGGAGCATGAGCTTTCGTGGGTGAATACGTGCATATGACGAAGTGGTATTCACCCACGAAAGCTCATGCTCCAAAACGTCTATTAGTCTATAAGGTGCCACAGGATTCTCTGCTGCTTTTACAGATTCAGACTAACATGGCTACCCCTCTGATACTTGACTCAATTTATTTGGTTTACCACAGAGAGGTTTATGAGGTATCTTGATCATGGTGTAACAAGTACTTACAAGGGTAAAAGATTTCTGATAGACAGCTTTTTAATCTAGCAGAAAAAGACAGAATCAAATGGTTGGAGGCTGAAGCTAGACAAATTCAGACTACAAACATGGTACAAATTTTTAACAGGGAGAGTAACTAACCATTGGAACAACTTACCCAGGGACATGGTAGATTCTCCATCACTTGGAGTCTTTAAGTCAAGACTGGATATATTTCTAAAAGATATGCTAAACATCAACAAAAGTTGTGGGCCTGATGTAGAAATTACTGGGTGACATTCTTTAGCCTAAATTACACAGGAGTTCACACTAGTTTATATTGTTTTCTTCTTGCCTCTAATAAAATAATCAGTATAGTGATTACCATTGCCATCTGGTACCCCATTTCACACATATGCTAAAAAGAAGCTAATGATGTGTCCAAACCACAAGAATTGTCCAATTTTCTCTTTGGAATCTGGCTGCTCTTCCCCTCTCATGGGATATGCTTCTCTTAAGGGACTCAAACTATATAATTATAAATGGTCCTGAATAAATCAAATATTTTACAGCTATACTGTTTCAGTTCAGTCTGTTTATTATCTACATGTGTAATTACATGAAAATTCAAACCTTTTTTATTAAACAGCTATTTAACTTCATAAGAAAACAATGCACAGTGCAATTTTTCCTAGTTGTAATAAATTATACATACTCTATAAACACACAAAGAAGCAGTGCGAGAGCCCAAATGGACTGGTGTGCTTCAATGTATGTATTTTAGGGGCTAAAATGAAATTTATATGGAAGCATGTAATATGTATGCATGTCTGCTTCTTACCTTTAGTTCCTATTTTTCTGATAGTCATTAAATGTGAGGTGGCTGGTACTCTAACCAGATCGAAGTACTTTTTATTATTACACTTGTAGTTAATTTTACATTGCTGCAGTTAATATAGGTGATTTTTAAAAAGAAAAATAAGCAGTGGAACAAACTGATGCCTGCAATAACTCCATAAATCAATGCGGATCATTAAGTTCTGTACTTTTTTTTTTTTTTTTTTTAAATTAGAATGTCACTCACAAAATGTCCACCACTGACCAGCATTCTCCAAGATCATTGAAAAGGGTGCTGTTCCTGAAGTTGCTCATTTTGTTCCCAACTTATGCTAGTTCAGCTAAGAAAGAGAGCAAATGTTACTCTCCTGGATAGCGTTGCACAGTATGCTTCAGCCTACGAAGCTATCTAACTTCCTTGTTGCTGAGAATAAATAAATGTCTTCAGTGTTACAGTCTGAAGACTGACATGAGTAATGAAGAAACCTGGGTTCTCAATATCAAGTTTGACTTCAGGAATGGATTTGTTGAGGCTTGTGTAACCTACAGGACCTCATTCTTGATCCTTTCACTCCCTTCAGTATCCTTTCTTTAGGTGATCTCAGTTGCTCACATGGCTTCATCTAAATCTTCATCATACATTTACACTGACTCACAAATCTACCTTTTCACTCTTGACCTGTATCCTTCAGCCTGTCTCCAATTATTTAAACTCAGTTTGGCCAAAACTGAACTCAGCCCCCTGCCTCCTGCCCAGTACTCCTCATTTTGTCATATATTGACCACATGACCACCACCCATGTGACTCAACTGAAGAACTTGGAGGTCATCTTTAACTCCTCCCCTTCCTTCGCCTCACACATCCAAGGCATGCCCAAATCTTAATTCGTTCTCCAAAGCATTTTTAAGTTCTAGAGTTTTCAGTGTAAAATTTTTAAGAGCAGCTAAGTGATATAGTGAAAGTCAGTAAGGCTTACGAATTTTCAAAATGTTAACTTCTGTCTTCATATGTACAATTTTTCTCCAGGCATTCACCATATCCTATTTTGATTACTGTAACCTGTTCCTCTCGGGCCTCTGATACTCATTGTCCCCCACCAGTCCATAGGAAATTCAGCTGCTATGGTCTTCTTCCTCGTCTTTATGTCTTCCCTCATTCAATTACCTCTACTGGCTACTTTCCAGCTGTTCCAAATTCAAGCTCCTGGTTCTCACTTTCAAGCTCCTTCATATCTCTGGCTTGTCCTATTTGCTCAGTGGTTTGAGCATTGGTCTGCTAAACCCGGGGTTGTGAGTTCAATCCTTGACGGGGGCATTTAGGGATCTAGGGCAAAATCAGAACTTGGTCCTGCTAGTGATCACCTTTCAAGGTCCCTTCCAGTTCTATGAGATAGGTATAACTCCATGTATCCTCACTCCTCAGCTGAAGCTACTAGACTCCATGCCCTGTTTGTATGCTTCTCTTACAACTGTCTTTGTGCTTTCTTCCATGTCATTTCTCATGCACTGGATCTCAACTCAGAATTTGTAAGGACACTACCTTATACAGCCTCCCATCCCTCTATCATCATGATGCTGAAAAGAAACTGGCTAACTAACAATGGCTACTTAGACAGATAACTCGGAACAGCGGACAATCTGAAAAAACTCTTTCATTGTATATTTCATTTCTCTTCATCACCCACTGTCTATTGCTTGTCATGTACTGTTTGCTTTCTGGAGCAGGAACTCTACTCCTATTTGCACAGAAAGCAAACAGTAGATTATAGAGACTGCAGTAAAGCAAATAATAATAATAGTTTATATCACTAAAATATCACAACAAAAAAATGCCTGGCGATCACAACCAGCAAAGTAATTTCCAGCTTTATGTATAGAAGATTCTTAAAGGCAGCCATGAAGTCTCTCACTTTGTCAAGCCATACTATGGAAATACAGCCTTCTATTAATGTAAGTTTAGGTCTAGTGGCTAAAGACAAACCTTGCCTCCTCTGTTGATATCATCTGAGGTACACAAATGCTTAATTTCCACTCCTTGGACAGAACCTTAGACTTTGTTTGAAGTCAACTGCCTAAGGACTCTGCTTTGGTTGAATCTCAATGTACCGTTGCTCTATCCATATAATTTTTGCCTTAGAATTATGACTTCCTTCAACTATTTGAACAGGGCAATCTAGAATTACCTCTTATCTAAGACATATTAAGACACTTTCAAAATTAAAGTCATATTTAATTACATTTACTGCAGCCTTAAATCACCACAATATATTGTATTTGCAGTGCTCTTTGTATTGCAGCAATTTTATTGCATAAATAAACAAGGGTATATTTTAAAGCTTTTCCACATTCAAGAAACTAAAAACTCTGGAAGCTTTTATAGAAATAAAAATTAACTTTACAAAAAATTAGAGGTTATTTACATTTTTCAATACACAATTACTTTCCACCAAATCTGATTGGTCTATGCCTTTCCCTTTCATAGGGTCCCACTCAATTCTGCTATGGAGGTTTGCACTGGCTGCTGCTTCTTCATAGGAGAGGCGATATTCTTCTGAACTAAAGAGAAAGTATGGTATTAGTGTCTATAAACCAATTATACAGTAGATGTAAAGGGGTAGATCCTCAGCTAATGTAAATTGTTCATCAATTTCAATGGAGCTATGGTAATTTACATTAGCTGGAGATATGTCTCAAAATTTGTGGAGAAAAAATCACCCCAGACTGTTTTGATGTATTGACTGGGACTTTATGACTGAACAACATGATGAGATGATCATAAGAGTAAAATATAATTACTAATATTGTAAATGGATTACTTTTATACTTATCACTGGTCTTGTAGTTATTTTGATAAGAATGGGGGTGGTAGCAGGGTGACATATTGTTTAGATCTCTCCCTTAGCAAGCTACTTCAATTTTGCATTTAGGCGATAATTAAGATGAGGAAAAGAATAACCAACAAATGAAAACAGTAAAAAAAGCAACATGGCACAGTAATACAGTAAGATCATACTGTTACAGAATACAGCTATCAAAAATTTAAATGGTCTAAAAAACGTAACCATAATCTAGTATAAAATGAATATAACTAATTCTAAGGAATATAATGGCAAATGGAAATGAACAAAAAGTAACTCTCTCTACCATCTTAAAACTGTACACTTACATCATTCTTGGAATGTTTTTGGCTTACAAAATATTCACTACCCAATCAAAAAGAGATACATTCACTGGTAGAAAATTGAAAAGCAGGAAGCTTGATTCTTCTTTAAGAAAAGAAAGCACTGATCTGGATTTATGGGACAGATCTAGGTCCTCTCACAGGTTAACACTAATTCCATAGGAGAGGGAGGTAAGTAAATCCCTCAGAGTCTGGAACTTGTTGATCTCAAAACTCCATGCAAAACATAAAAGGGGGCTCTTCTAACAGAACTGCAGAATTCTCTGGCAGTTGTGCTAGACATCTTTCACGAGCAGTAAACTCAGTTGAAAAATTCAGCTTTTGCTTCAGTGGGATCAAAGAGGAGAAACTGGTTTGTGAGAAAGCAAAACACACATTTAATCAATAAGGAGCAACTCTTGCCATTTTCTTCATGGGTGCAGAGGCTCCCTTGGCAGTGGAAGTGGCATGGCTTCACTGCAAAAAGGGAGTAGTGGGAGGAATATGGGGACCACTCCACAGTTATGCATATGTTTATCAATGTGGAGCTCTATGGGGGACCCTTGCATTGTAGTGCACAGGAACATGTGGAAGCAGGGTATCGACAAGACTGAACTCAGGATAGACATACCTATATAATTTTTTTTACTGTTTATCTTCTCATTCTTTTGGGAGGAGTGGGACTGTCAGATATATCAAGTGCTTCTAGCGGAAGTAATGATTCAGTGCCTTTACCTGATGGGGTCATGCCTTTGAGAAGTACAAATAAAAATACATCAAAAACAGAAAGTTTTTTCATCCTGTTTATACAATAGTTCATAAAACTGGTGCAAATCATAAAAAATAAAGTTCAGAATGGTAAGTTTTGCCATTTAACACAAATAAGGTTGCTTCCTTAATGTTAAAATCTGGTTAAAGTAAAGGAAAAGAGACCAAAAATAATCACTTATAAACTTTACTTGTAGGTCTCAGAGAATAAATGCTTAGCTTCCATATTATTCATATACATTATAAGAATGTTTGACATCAACTCAACACTTCTTACATTTGGAAAGTTTGTCTTTAGAGAATTATGGTCTTGAAAAACAAACAAACGAACAAACAAACAAACGTCAAAAAATGTTTTGCCCTTGCGTGATGGGGTGCACTTGCCCCGCACTGGTACTGCAAGGGTTAACTCCACCCTTTGGTCTGAGGAGGCCATGCCCCCTAAGTCCTGCTGGCCATGATCTGGCTGGAGACCAGATATAAAAGGGAGCAGCTCAGCTCACTGAGGGCTGACCACCGAGGAGGGAGGAAGCATGCTGTGGGCTCCAGCCTGGGAACTGGTGAGGTCCCAGGCAGTAGAAGCCAGAGACACTGAGACCCAGGCAAATACCAAAGCTCCTGCGGACACCCAAGGAGCGACAGAGCTGCTCAGAACCACATAGGCCAAGGAGCCCAAAGACCTTGGAGATGTCAGCACCACTGCACGAGGGACAGAGTAGTTCAGGAGGAATTAATCATTAAGCCAGGTGGTGCCAGCGTCTTTTGGACAGACCCCCCACTAACCCAGTGGTGAGCACACGTGCCACTGCCAAAGCCCTGAGCTGGGAACCAGTGGAGCAGGGAGGGCCCGGCTCCCCTACCTGGCTGCCACCCACTCTTAGGTGGTGACCCACTCCCCTGACCGGCCACTAGGCCACACAGCCCTGCTCAAGAGGGCAGCCATACTGATTCTGTCCACTAGGCCATGCAGTCATATTGACTCCGGCCCTGCTGAAGAGGGCAGCCCTACTGACTCTGGCCATTGGGACCCACAGCCCAGAAGGAAAGGGTAGTTATATTGACTTTCGCTACTGGGCCATGCTATCCCAAGACAAAGCAGAATTGCACAGACTCAGCTATGAGGAAATAGTAACCCTCACTCTGCCCCAAAAAGGGGATGAGGCACACTTTCCCTGTGACACCTTGCTAAGGAAACACCCTCAGTCCAACTATTTGCTGTGCAGTCATTTCAACAAGCAGCTTTTCCTAACATTGGCAAACAAAAATAATAATAAAGTTATGTAATTCTGATTACTGAGATCATCATCTCTTGTTCGCAAGCCATTTTAGATCATAAAAATAAGATTTTCTTTCAAGGTATCAGTTAAAGACACCTTGAAAGAAAATGTACTTCTGGATCATGATGCATAACACTGCACTGTAAGTAGTTTTTATATTATTCTCCTCGAAAAAAAATTAGAAACCATTATCAAGAACCTAAATCTCAATTTAAAGTAAAAACTCACTTTGTGAAATGACTTCATAATCTTGCCTTTGTGGTTTGGTTCCTCTAGTTTTCTGAAAATTAATACATGTGGAAGTATGCTAGTCCATTGCCTGTTCTCCCCCGTCAGAGACACAAATGAGTGTTAACAAAAAGTTAACATAACATACCCAGTTTCTCCTCTATTAGCTTGAGACTTTTCTCTTGTTCAGCAAGCTCCTGTTTTCTCTTTTGCATCTCTGGAGTATTAAGGGACTGTAATTGTAAATGAAGATCCTGATTAACACTATGCAGTTTGACCACAGCTGTACGGTATTGCTGAAGAAGATCTAATAGAAGAAAAAGAACAAAAGGGTAATAAAACATAAAACATGGAAAACTGTTAAATAATTAAACTCCCACTATGGGTATTATTTTAAACGGCCACTAATAAAAAAGACTGACAGACATAAACTCAACCAAGCTTTTAAAACAAAGCAAACAACCTTTAACAGAATGAGTCAAACAATAAAAAGCCAAGAGAACAAGATTTAGGCCCAGGAACTTAAACAGAACAGGCAAGATAAACTTTCTTACAGACATACCAATTGAAATTTATTAAAAATTTTGGGATGTTTTTCTACATTTTCAAATATATTGATTTCAATTACAACACATGATACAAAGTTGACAGTGCTCACTTTATATTATTTTTTATTACAAATATTTGCACTGTAAAATGGCAAATAAAAAAATAGTATTTTTCAATTCATTTCATACAAATACTCTAGTGCACTCTTTACTGTGTGTGTGCAAATTTACACATGTAAATTTTTTTTGTTACATAACTGCATTCAAAAACAAAATAATGCAAAACTTTAGAGCCTACAAGTCCACTCAGTCCTACTTATTCAGCCAATTGCTAAGACAAACAAGTTTGCTTACATTTACGGGAGATAATGCTGCCCACATCTTATTTACAATGTCACCTGAAAGTGAGAACATGCGTTTGCATGGCACTTTTGTAGCCAGCATTGCAACGTATTTACGTGTCATTTATGCTAAACATTTGTATGCCCTTTCATGCTTCGGCCACCATTCTGGAGGACATGCTTCCATGCTGATGATGTTCGTTTAAAAAAAAAACAAAAACGCATTAATTAAATTTGTGACTGAACTCCTTGGAGGAGAATTGTATGTTTCCTGCTCTGTTTTACCTGCATTCTGCCATACATTCCATGTTATAGCAGTCTCAGATGATGACCCAGCACATGTTCATTTTAAGAACACTTTCACTGCAGATTTGACAAAAAGCAAAGAAGGTACCAATGAGAGATTTCTAAAGATAGCTATAGCTCTCGACTCAAGGTTTAAGAATCTGAAGTGCCTTTCAAAATCTGAGAGGGATGAGATGTGGAGCATGCCTCAGAAGTCTTAAAACAGCCACAGTCCGATGCAGAAACTACAGAACCCGAACTACCAAAAAAGAAAAATCAACCTTCCGCTGGTGGCAATTGACTCAGATGATGAAAATGAACATGCTTTGGTCCACACTGCTTTGGATGGTTATTGAACAGAACCTGTTATCAGCATCGATGAATATCCTCTGGAATGGTGGCTGAAGCATGAAGGGACATATGAATCTTTAGTGCATCTGGCCCATAAATATCGTGCGCCGCTGGCTATAACAGTGTCATGCGAATGCCTGTTCACACTTTCAGGTAAAATTGTAAACAGGAAGTGGGCAGCATTATCTCTTGAAAATATAAACTTGTTTGTCTTAGCGATTGACTGAACAAGAAGTAGGATTAAGTAGACTTGTAGGCTCTAAAGATTTAGATTGTTTTATTTTTGAATGCAGTTATTTTTTGTACATAACTCTACATTTGTAAGTTCAACTTTCATGATAAAGAGACTGCACTACAGTACTTGTATTAAGTGAACTGAAAAATACTATTTCTTTTATTTCTACAGTGCAAATATTTACAATAAAAAATATAAAGTGAACATGGTACATTTTGTATTCTGTGTTGTAATTGAAAGGAATATATCTGAAAATGTAGAAAACGTACAAAAGTATTTAAATAAATGGTATTTTATTATTATTTAACAATGCAATTAATCACAATAAAATTTTATAATTGCTTGACAGCCCTAGTTTAAAGTATCAATCTACTCTGAAAAATGACTTGGAAAGATGGCACTTCCTTATCTAATAGATCCATTACTCTTGTGTATTCTGAGTCATATTTTACTGAAAATCAGTGTGTCTACTCCATTATTATTTACTCCTTTAGAACTACGAAGCTGAAACTACTGAGGCTTGCTCTACATTTAAAAGTTAGGCTGACATAGCTATGGCACTCAATGGTGTGAAAAAGTCACACACCTTAGAACTGCACCTATGCTGATCTAAACCTCGGCATAGACACAGCATCTGATCTAGAGGCACGAAGAAGAGCAAAGTGGTTGGAAAAAGTATGTAGAAAGGTCCAGGTTGCAGACTTCAGTAACTGGAACATCTTTGAGTAATGCAAAGAAGGAGATTGTGACGTTGTAGAATGAACTATAAGTTTAGAAGGAAGATGAATGTCAGCCAAGTCATAACATGCAATAATATTCTGGCTGAGATCCACCTTGAAAGTCTCTGGGTAGAGACAGCAGATCTGTCTGCAACTGAAAAAAAAGTCTAGGATACTGTCTGAATGGTTTGGTTCTGTCCAGATAGAAGGCTAATGTCCTTCTTACATACAGGGTATGGAAAGCATCTTCTTGTCCAGGGTATGGAAAGCATCTTCTTGTCTAGTCTGATGTGATTTTGGGGGAAAAACTGGGAGATGAATGGTCTGATTAACATGGAATTCAGAAGACACCCTAGGTAGAAACTTTGGATGAGGTTGTGATGATAGCTTTTACTTGAAAAACACTGTAAAAGTCAGGTTGGAGAACTGGGCACACTCATGCAAGATTTCTTGCACTTTGTTAGCAGCAGTGGCAAAGAGATATATCTGTGGAAATCCCCAAGGTAAGAATATGTTGCTGAGGACTCATGAGTCTAGCTCCCATTCATAATTTTGGGAAAAGTGCCTGCTGAGATCATCATTGGTCATGGTATTTTGAAGACCTGGAAGAAGCTGAGATAACTATCTGGTTGTCTATGCACCAATTCCAGACTTTTATCTTTGGCAGAGTGAAGGGAACGTGCCCCTTCCTGATGATTGATATAAAATATGCAAGACATGCTATCTGTCATGATCTTGACTGATCTGGCTCTGAAGTAACTAAAAGCAAGCATTTTTGACTGCTCTCAACTCCAGAAGATTGATGTCGAAAAGTTGCTGTTGGGATCACAGTTTGTCCTGGATTGAGTGAGGCACTAGATGTGTCTTAGCATCCCAAAAAGGAAGCACTCTCACAGTGGTAGGGGAATCATCAATAAACAGGACTCATACACAGACCTCTGAAGTGTCTTTCCACTGACTGCAGAACCCAGCTGGGTACAGACACTTGTTTGTTCAGACTGTGTTTCTTCGGCATACAGATTGTCCTGTGCCATCCCTGAAGTAATTGAAGATGTAACCTGGCATTTTGGATTACACAGATGCAACCTGCCATGTGCCCTGTGATGGGGTGGACTCCCCACACTAACTCTGTAAAAGCTGAATTAGGCCAGGTGGGCTCAATCAGCTTAATTAGGCTGCAAGCAGGGGAGATAAAAGCTGGAGGCAGATAATTAAGGACAGGCTCACCTTTGCAGGAACAGGCAGGGCCTGTGTAAAGCCAGGTAGCTGGATGCAGAGAGGGGGGCACTGCTTCTGCAGGGAAGTAGGCTACAGAGAGGAAACTGCAGACCTGGGAGTGAGCAGGGAAGCAGAGTCAGACAAGATGAGGGAAGCCAACACCGGAGAGAGAACGAGAGTGCAAGCTGGCAGAGCTAATCCCCAGAATGGCCAGCATGAGGCACTGCTCATGTTGAGTGGACTCCCCATGACGTGCCCCAGTAGTTGAAGACAATGCCTTACTGAGGTTTGATAGCTGAGCTGAATCTTTGACATGAGATTCTTTAGGGCAGTGGTAGTCAACAGGCGGACCACAGGCCGATTTCAGACCGCCAGATGGTTTTGAATGGACAATGAAATCTTTTTATTTATTTATTATATTATTGTTATTTTTATTATTTTCTTCTCTTAAGTCTGGACCTTGACTATACCTCAACCAAGAAATTTGGACATTGACAAAAAATAATAGACTACTCCTGCTTCAGGGTGAGAAACCTGTCTGTAGGTAGGTTAGTTACTGCATGCAGAGAAGAAACGGCATCCCTGTTACTGCATGCAGAGAAGACCCTATGAAATCTATCTTTTGTACTAAAGGTTGTTGTTGAGTTTGGGTGAGTTTCTTGTGAGAGGGGTGAATTGCAACATGAAAATAGGTGTTTTGAAGGCCAAGGATTGGAAATCAATCCCTCGAATATAGGGAGGGAATCACAGTAACAAGGGTCACCATCCTGAATATATGCTGTTTAACAGTTTTTCAGACATCTGAGATCTAATACTGGTCTCCATCCTCCATACTGGGAAAGGGGGGGCAGAAAGTACTTGGAATAAAACCCCTTTCCCCTGTGCCGAGCTGGGACGGGTTCTATTGCTCCTAAATGTAGAAGAGACTACATCTCTTGTCTCAGCAACTGATTGTGAAAAGGGTCACTGAAGGGACAAGGAAGAGGGACAGCAGGGAGGGATGGATGGGAAATGGATGAGCTAACCAGATATGAAGACCTCCAAAATCCATTTGTTGCATGTTATGCTTTCCACCATGCAGTTCAAAAACATTTTACTCCCAATGGCATCTAGTCTTTAAATAACCACTTATCATTAAGTTTAGTGTTTTTGGTGGTTACAAGGACTGATACACCTTAGGAGACTGCTTTTCTGACTATTGGTTAGCCAGTATGGCGAGACAGAAATTTACTTTTGTTGCTGGCTGGGTATTTCTTACCCCAGAATTGGTGGTTATGTATATGTCTGTCCTATTTCCCAGCACTTTGTCCTGAGTTTGGTATTCTCAAGTTGTGACTCACTGAGGAACAGTGACAGTGGCGTAGTTGAGCAGGGTGAACTGCACAGCTTGTTCTGAGTAAGATTTGCACTTCATACACTGATGGAGATTTTAAGTGAAAGTTAAGTGTAGTGGGTCAAGGAGTTAAGAGATGAGATGAGTAAAGGACGTTACCTGCTTGTTATTTTCTGTTTGCTTATTTCGGGCAAGGGAAGTAGGGTCAGAAAAGAAGGAAAATTAGTGTGCGTGAAACTTTCATGAAATTGGAGCTGTGCAGATTGAAGGCAGCAGAAAAAGAAAAGAAACATAAAAGATTTATGGAATTAAAATGGATGGAAACTGAGGCGTAGAGGCAAGCAGCCGCACACACCAGAGAATTTTGGAACTTAAACAGATAAGAGTCTGACAAAGAAACTGAGACCCACAAATGGGGCTGGGAACTTAGCTTGAAACGAAGGGTTCCTGCCATATGGAGAGCCTATATAAGGTGGTGAGTGACATCATGATTTGTCTTCACTACCCCATAACACAACACCTGAAAGAAGCTCTGAAAGACAAAGGGCTTGGAATGGTGGAGGCGAACCCATGCTGCACAGCAATTACAGTCTGTGCCTTAAGAATCTGCAATCCTGCTTGTATCATTAAGCAGGGTGAGAAATTGCTAATTCACATTTTATCTATCTAGTACATTAGGCTTCGTTTGCATTTTTGTTTATTTGGTAATCTGCTTTGATCTGTTTGCTATCACTTATAATCACTTAAAATCTATCTGTAGCTAATAAACTTGTTTTATGTTTTATTTTAACTAGTGTCTCTTTAAGTGAAGTGTCTGGGAAAATCTCAGCTTGGTTAACTCAGGCTTGTTGTACTTATCTTTCCCACATTGACAGCAAAGTGAACTATACTAATGAGCTTGCATTGTACAGATCCTTGTGCAGTGCAAGACAGTATAATACTGGGTTTATATTCCAGCAAAGATGAAAGGCTGGGGAGCTGGAAAAATGACTGTTGTCTTCTGTCTGTTCTTGAGTGGCTTAGGTAAAGCATTCAGGTAACTCAGTTGGGTGGGTGGTACCACTTGCTGTCATGTTGGTTAACAATAGGGCCTGGAGAGGCTGGCTGAATCACCAGCAGAGCAGAGAGAGAGACCAGCCCAGCTGAATAGTTAGGAGGCAAAGTGGTTTCCACGGCTCCCAGACTGTACCCAGGGGGCGGGAGTTGATAACCCATCACAATGCTCTCTTACTAGTAACACCTATGAAACCGGAAACATTTCAAAAAAAAATTTTTTTTTGTTATTTCTCTTTTTCTTGAAGAAACGCTATGACAGAGTTTAGAGGCCAAATTTTCAATTTGTAGTCATAAAAAAGTGACTGTGCAGTAATACTTTAAAAGACAACCTTTCACCTAACAAAGTATCACTTCTTACCTTAGACAGATGTAACAAAAAAATATACAAGTAACATCCCAGTAAATAATGTTTGGGGCATTATCACTACTTTGTGAACTTACCTATCTGCCCAGAAAGAACACTGTAAAGTTCTGGCATTGGTGCTCCAAATACCATTCCTCTGAGTTTGTCCATTGGAGGAGCTTTATTTTGAAGGCCTCCAAACTTCCCATTGCTGCGAATTCTATCTCCTTCCCTAGTCAGTAATGTTGGGCAATGTGTGATTTTTACAACCTACATAGGTATAAAAATAAATCTCATAGGTAAAAAGTATGTAGGTATAATAAATCCGTTAAAAGAAAAAGCTTAATCATCAGTAGTGCTGGGCCAGTCGCGGTGGATCCCACAGTTTTACAGCGACCTTTATTACATTATAATGCAGGTGGTTCTACACTGAAAAGTGATTCTGTAAAAATGGCATCATGTCTATTGTATCTCAAAATTACAGAAACAAACTTGCTTTATTTAAATGTATAGTTACATTTCCTTTACAGTGCCAACTCTGCATACTCTGTCACTTGCAGAAACTTTGGAAGGTGAATTATGATCTGCCTGTTCACAGCCAGCTGACCCTTGAACGGCCAGAGCACAGAGCTCACAGTCAGACTGGCATGTTCAGCATGCTCCCTCCACTGAGGAACCCCCACTCCAAGCAAAGATTCTGAGCATTTCAGGGAGAGTCTAAGGACTAGCTCCATGGTATACAACACTCATATGGTAGTATTTTTTTTTTTTATTAAAACAAAAACCCCAGACAATTTTGTAAACATTGATACTATAGACTGTTCACTGTAAAGTGCATTGGTATTTCTGAATGAAAAGCATTTTGGGGCAGATCATTAGCTAATATATATTTGTCATAGCTCCAGCTAAGTTGAAGAAGCTATGAAAATTTACACAAGTTTAGGATCTGTCACTGTACATTTATAAGTATACAAAATCTGTAACCCAACAGGATTTTCTTTAAGCAAATACACAAACACCTGATGGTACAGTACATACCTCCCTTCTGTAATGATTGGCAGCATCCAAATTGTCAATAATGATGGTGTCACCTAAGAGCATCCCGAACACTGTAAACGTAATGAATTTTCAAAAGGTGAAACTTCTCAGAAATAAAATACTTTAAACATGTGTTAGTCTATAGTAAATTAAATGTCCAAAATGATATTGACAACTCAAAACAACAGCTTAAAAGCAGCTGTACCAGTTCTTAATAGAAACTTGCATAACCATTAACTGAGTTTTTAAAGTGTATTTGCTATATTATAGCTAAGATGCTATATCTATTGTAATTTAAATATAAAACAGCTTTTTACAACGTAATTCTCTAGCAAAAAAGACAAAAAATGAACAATAATGAAACTCAGGGTGACATTTATGATGTAAGAAAACTCTGAATGTAAGTTACAAGTTGTAGGTAGGAGGCATTTCAGCCCATCAGAATTTATTGTATTTTTATTTAATTGTAGTTTTTATTACACAAGATTTACTAAGGTTTTAGGACTGCCTCTGTGTCTAGGACACAGATGGAGGTTACTCACCTTGTGCAGCAGCTGGAGTTCTTTGAGACATGTATCTCTATAAATGCACCAATATTCAACTCCTTTCCCTCTGCTTCAGAGTTTCTTCTGTGTGAATTTGTGGTGGAAAGAACTCAGGTTGGTTTGCCTGTGTAGCCCTATACAGCCTTAATGTGGGGCATGAGGATGTACAGGGCACATGCGCGAGCCAAATGGGCAACTGCTACTGAAAATCTCTGATCAAAGACACGTCTCAATTAGTCCAAGCTGAAGTCTTGCAAATTTCCACAATAGGAACATGTTTGAGTAACCCCACAGATGCAGAGAGAGGTCTTGTGGAATGGGCTAATACACTAGAACAGTGGTTCTCAACCTGCTGTCCAATGAGAACAGAGCTGCGGCCCATGTGACATCTTCAGGGCCATACAAGTATTATTGGATGTGTCCACATAACACATTGTGGGCTGCATCAATGGTAAATAGGTTGACCCTAACCCACTAGAGAACACTCTCCTCAAGAGCCTGGAATGGAACACAATATTCCTGAGTCTCATCATTCCTCTATTAGTCTGCTCTTAGCAAATTCCTGTGAAACTCACAAGCAAAGTGTTCCATTCCTCTCTCGTGTTGGTTCACGTAGAGGATAGCCTATAACTTCTATCAGTTACTCCAGGAATTCAGATGATGGAGGTATGTTTGATAGATCCAAAAGTTCCATTCCTGCTGATGACCCATGTGGGTATCTGCATGATGCCACAAGACACTATGTATGTCTTCACCGAGAAGTCTGAAGGAATGCTTAACATAGTGAATGCTAATGGAAAGGGGGTAGGTTTAGAAGATAAAATAAAAAAAACTTAGAAAAGTTAGATGCCTGCAAGTCACAGGTGCCTGATGAAATGCATCCTAGAATACTCAAGAAGCTAATAGAGGAGGTATCTGAGCCTCCAGCTATTATCTTTGGAAAATCTTGGGAGACAGGAGAGATTCCAGAAGACTGGAGATGAGCAAATATAGTGCCCATCTATAAAAAAGGGAAATAAAAACAACACAGGAAACTATAGACCAGTTAGTTTAACTTCTGTGTCAGGGAAGATAATGGAGCAAGTAATTAAGGAAATCATCTGGAAACACTTGGAAGGTGGTAAGGTGATAGGAAATAGCCTGCATGGATTTGTAAAGAACAAATCGTATCAAACAAATATAATAGCTTTCTTTGATAGGATAACGAGTCTTGTGGATAAGGGAGAAGTGGTGGATGTGATATACCTAGACTTCAGTAAGGCATTTGATACAGTCTCTCATGACATTCTTATCAATAAACTAGGCAAATACAACTTAAATGGGGCTACTATAAGGTGGGTGCGTAACTGGCTGGATAACCATGCTCAGAGTAGTTACTGATGGTTCCCAATACTGCTGGAAAGGTATAACAGGTGGTGCTCCGCAGGGGTCTGTTTTGGGACCGGCTCTGTTCAATATCTTCACCAACGACTTAGATATTGGCATAGAAAGTACGCTTATTAAGTTTGCAGATGATACCAAACTGGGAGGGATTGCAGCTGCTTTGGAGGATAGGGTCATAATTCAAAATGATCTGGATAAATTGGAGAAATGGCCTCGTAAACAGGATGAAGTTTAACAAAGACAACTGCAAAGTGCTCCACTTAGGAAGGAACAATCAATTTCACACATACAGAATGGGAAGAGATTGTCTAGGAAGGAGTACAGCAGAAAGGGATTTAGAGGTTATAGTGGACCACAAGCTAAATATGCGACAACCGTGTGATGGTGTTGCAAGAAAAGCAAACATGATTCTGGGATGCATTAACAGGTGTGTTGTGAGAAAGACACGAAAAGTCATTCTTCTGCTCTACTCTGCGCTGGTTAGGCCTCAGCTGGAGTACTGTGCCCAGTTCTGGGCACCACATTTCAAGAAAGATATGGAGAAACTGGAGAGGGTCCAGAGAAGAGCAACAAAAATGATTAAAGGTCTTGAGAACATGACCTATGAAGGAAGGCTGAAAGAATTGGGTTTGTTTAGTTTGGAAAAGAGAAGACTGAGAGGGGATATGATAGCAGTTTTCAGGTATCTAAAAGGGTGTCATAATGAGGAGAGAGAAAACTTGTTCATCTTAGCCTCTAAGGATAGAGCAAGAAGCAATGGGCTTAAACTGCAACAAGGGTGGTTTAGGTTGGACATTAGGAAAAAGTTCCTAACTGTCAGGGTGGTTAAACACTGGAACAAATTACCTAGGGACGTTGTGGAATCGCCATCTTTGGAGATATTTAAGAGTAGGTTAGATAAATGTCTATCCGAGATGGTCTAGACAGTATTTGGTCCTGCCATGAAGGCAAGGGACTGGACTCAATGACCTCTCGAGGTCCCTTCCAGTCCTAGAATCTATGAATCATGATATGGAAATATGCATGTTAATAGTTGAGGGTTGAAAACCAATCCCCAAGATTCAACTATAGAATTACAGCTGCAAGAGTCATCTTCTTGAACTTTTGTGCTTTCACAAAGCTATTCTTTTTCGAGACCACAAAGTACTGGGAGTAAAACCCCTTCCCCCACCCCCATTCTGTGCAGGAATCCGTTATATGGCTCCTGAATGTAGAAGGAAGTCAATCTCCTGTCTCAGCAAGTGCTCATTAGAGAGGTCCCTGCAAAGGGACAGGGAAGAGGCTGGGGAGGAGAAAGATGTAAAATGGATGGAGTAGGTTGATCTAATGACCACCAGAACCCAACTGCCCAATGTAATCTTACTCCTGGGGGAATTCTGCACCAAAAAAAATAAAAATTCCGTGCATATTTTAAAAATCTGCAATATTCTATTTGTCAAAATAGCACAATTTAATCACACCAGTTTCAATTATTTTGGTAATTTATTTCAAAATACCTGTCAGCAAGTACGTCTGTAACAATACAGACCAAAAACCCCCCAAAAACAACAAAACAAAAAAAAAGATTTAGGAAATGTTTTTTTGACAAATAGATTCCATACTTGGCATATTAATACAGAACTCTGAGTAACAGTTATTTTAAACTATAATACAGAAATGTTTTTTGCACACACTCCTCAGAAGCAGCGGAAAGGCTTGGCGGAATCAGGGGTAAGAGATGATCCGAAATGCTGGGCAGGAGCCTGGGAGTGAACTTGGAGGTTTGGTGTGTGTGTGTGTGGGGGGGGGAACGACAGGTTTTTATTTTGAGGGGGTGGGGGGATTGTTAGAGAGCCTCCCCCATGCAGACCTCCGCAGACCCCTAGCCTCTCCCATTCAGTCAGGCACATCTGCCTCAGGCCCATGTGCCCCTGCAGCAACACATCTCTGTCCCCATGTGGCCCTGAAGCCCCCCTCCTATTCAGTTCCTGGATCAATGCTGTCACTCCATTAGCTCCTGAGCCCTTGCCCCAGTCTGTCCCCTCCATTAGCCCTTCTGAACCCCTGTCTATGACCCCTCAGTAGCCTGGTGTGTCCTGCTCTGTCCATCCTGTGCCTCCTCACCTAGCCCTGCAGTGAGGAAAGCAGCATCTTTGCCAGCTGGCTGCCTTATTTTTTGGAGCCACAGCAATCCCTGGTGGGTGAAAAGTGTAACTACAGCACTTCTCCAGCAGAAAACAGATTCTGCTGAGAAAAAAAAAATCTGTGAGGGATATGACTTCTTTGTGTGCGCAGTGGCACAGAATCCCCCACCCTCCGGGAGTATAGTTTGCTCCCATGCCAGCTGGAAGTGAGAGAGGCGGTTCCTAAATGGAGGAAGATGGGTAAATGCAGCAGAAAGATCATAAATGGGGGTTGATCGAGACCCTTAACCAGTCTGTTAAAATTGATGCTTTGAAGATGAGGGTGGCTGCATAGTCGAAACAGATGTAGTGTGGCTCAGTGGGTCTTTGGAAACCCAAGAATTGTGTGGGATAGAATCGGATGCTATCTGAGATCTACTAAATCTATGTTTGTTTGCAGATGTGTAGATTCCAAGTGACTGAAATGTGGCCCTGGAATCCTTCAAGGTCTGTAATTATTCATCAATTGTCTGCAAAGAGTTTGATTCCACCAAAAAGAAGGTCCTGAACAGTGTTCTGAAACTCCCAAGGGAATCTCAAGAGCTGCAGTCAAGATGCCTGCCACATAATAGTGGCCATGGAGATGGAGTGTGCTGCCGCATCAGCCATATCTAAGGAGGCTAATAGCGAAGTCTGAGCCAATAGCTGACCTTCAGCTATAATGTTCAATAAAAGAAGTAAATTTTGAAAAATTGGTGCGATTGTACTTTGCCATGAGCACTTCTTAATTCACAATCCTAAATTGCAAGGGCACAGATTAATAGGTTTTACAGTGAAAATGGTCTCTGTCATAGCTGTCTGCAGTATTCATTTACAGCTTCAACTGCCAAAAACTGGGTGCAGGATCTGAAAACAAAAATTTTGAGTCTTTTGCTGGGACAAAGTACTTCTACCAAGTCTTTTGTGTGTGGGGGAGGCACCATTGCTGGGGTCTGCCAGATGGTTTAGGCACGATATAGGAGGGCTTCATTTATAGGTAGAGCCACTTGTGCACAGAAGGTGACATTTGCAGAATGTCCAAGATTTTATGTTGAGATTCCTCCTCTAGTTGCATCTGCAATGAGCATGCAATCTGTTTCACCTGGTCCTGCAATTCTTTGAACTCACGGCCAGGGAAGGAGGAAGAGCCATCACAGCCTCATCTGGGGAAGATGAGGTCATGGTTGTGGGTGGAAAATGTTTCCTCTTGCAACTGAGGAGGCTAAAGTAGGGGGCTGCCTGTTCCAATAGTTCCTTTGAGAGAGACCAACACTGTTGATGGTAAGTGTCCCAAGGGTCCTGGGCGGAGGGGGGATGATAACGCACTGGAGGTGGCACCCATTGATGTTCATACTATGGAGGAGGAGTGGGAGTGTGCCATTCACATTAATAGTTCTTCTCCCTGTAAGTATCAGGGAGGGAGCCCTGTAGCGATAGGTAGGGGAATATTGGATAGAGACATGGGAATCAGAAGAAAAATCCTATACAATGTCCAGAGTGGAGCCCTACCTTGCTCCAAACCTGGTGGAAAATCCAGTGGCAGCAGACAGATTTGTAATTCTGGTGACCATGACAATCCTGGTACTGACAGGTGCTTGGTACCCATTAAGAGGGGAGATAGTGGCTCATCAGAGACACGCAGATCTTTGGAATACCTAAAGTCCTGTGGTACCAAGTGAGATAATGAAGATAGAAGAGGAACCTACTTTGATGAGTCCTTTGTAGAAGTGTGAGTACCAATGATACTAGATGCCTCAAAGAGTGTGAAGCCTGAGGCAATTTAACCTTCTGTAGTACTGAGGTCATGCGGCTAGGTACCAAAGGTTGCAAAAGAGGGTCCACTGGTACTGCTAGTAGCGGGCCTGTTTCTCCCTGCTGCTCTGATCATGCTTAGGTGGTACAAAAGACTGTTTAGGCATCAAAGTACGTTTGGAACTGTAGTTCTCAGATGAACTCAGTGTCTTGGAGACCTATCAGTACTGAAGGAGTCTGAAGTCTCAACAGTACCCAGCAAAGGATGGAGGATTTAGAAAAAGCTAGTTTCAGTGGAGACAGATATTTTTGAAATAGACTGTCTATGAGACCTGGAACTCCTCTTCTTTGAGGCATTTCCAGTACCTTTTGACGATTTCTCCTTCAAAGGTCTGAGTGAACGTGGTGCCGATACAGACAGAGCAATAAGCTCACCTGGTGGCTGATGGGTCCTCTGACCTGAATCAGAGGCATGATGAGGAGACAGCTCCATCTTGAAAAGTTTGAGTCTGATCTGTCAACTTTTTTCTAGCCCTGCTCTTGAGGGCTACATAGAAGTTACACTTTTGAGGGATGTGCATGTCCCCCAGAGACTAATATAACAGGAATGTCTGTCACTGAGCAGGATAGTGTTTGGGCAAGTGAGACAATGCTTGAATCCTGGTGATCCCAGCATACCCATGTAAAAGAGGAAAAGGGTCTCACTCCCTCCCGCCACCGAGGGTGAAGGTAGTAAGGGGAAAAATGAGGGAATAAAATAAAGACCCTCCAAATGAAAGAAATGAACTAAACAAAACACTAATAAGGGCTAAACTAAATTAGAAGGCAAGCTTAACAAACAACCAAGCGGGAAGGCTAAACCACTCCATCTCTGGCCCAGGTGGTTGAGAAGGAACTGAGGACAATTGGCCCATGCAGCCCTATAAAACCTCTGTGTAGGCGTTAGGATGCTTAGGAAGCATGCATGGGCTGAACAGGCATTGCTACTGAAAGTCCCCAATGGAAGAAAAATGCCGCACCTGAAGTGGAGCATCCATAAGGACGCTACTCAAAGATTACTTAGCTGGAAGTATACTTCCCCCACAACATTCTCTCTTGAAATCTTCAGAAGAGAAGTAAGGTTACTGCACTTGCATTTAATTTAAGCAGATCAACTGATTACAACTGCTGTGAAGACTCATACAAAGTACTCTTATTCCAGGAGTGTTCTCTCTATTCCTTCCATAATGTGTCCTTGTTTGGTTAATCCTCCGGATAGCAAGAAACATACATTACCACAGAAATCAAAGATCCATGGTGTCATAAACAGATAGTCAAGGGTTGATGTCCCTTTTACCTGTAAAGGGTTAAGAAGCTCAGTAAACCTAGGCTGACACCTGACCAGAGGACCAATAGGGGGACAAGATACTTTCAAATCTTGGTGGAGGGAAGTCTTTGTTTGTGCTCTTTGTTTTGGATGTTGTTCACTCTTGGGACTAAGAGGGACCAGACGTACATCCAGGCTCTCCAAATCTTTCTGAATCAGTCTTTCATGTGTCAACAACTTGTCTAAGCTAACTAGCCAGCCGCAAGGCGGATTAGCCTCTCTATGTTCTGTTCTCTCCAAACTGTGCCAAATCGCTTTTTTTGCTGCCGCAAACGGATCTTTCCTCACCTCCTGTTGCCTGTAGCTTTGAATCTAAGGCTAGCAGGGGGTTTCCTCTGGGCTCTATCGAATCTGAGTACCCGCTGTAAAGTAATCTCTTCCGCTCCTGATTTTACAGAGATGATTTTTACCTTTTCTTTCTTTAATTAAAAGCTTTCTTTTTTAAGAACCTGATTGATTTTTCCTTGTTTAAGATCCAAGGGGATTGGGTCTGAACTCACCAGGGATTGGTGGAGGGGGAAAGGAAGGGGGATGGTTAATTCCTCCTTGTTTTAAGATTCAAGGAGTTTAAATCTGTGTTCATCAGGGAATTGGTGAAGCCTCTCAAGGCAACCCAGAGAGGAGAAAGTCTGAGGGGGGACAGGGAGTGCGCCAGACATTGGATTTCTGGCTGGTGGCAGCATTACCAAATCTAAGCTTAGAAGTGTTCATGCAGGTCCCCACTTTTGCACTCTAAAGTTCAAAGTGGGGGGAAAAAACCTTGACACATGGACTTTTTTTCCCAAGTCCATTCTCCTGACAGGAAAGGACTATGCCATACAAGGTATTTTCTAAGTGTCAAACTTTGTTTAGTCTTCTGTTATATGTTTCAAGCATTGTGGTTTCTACTACTTCCCTTGGAAGACTGTTGGAAAATGTTTATTGTAATATTGCAACACCAGAAAATTATTGCCAAACCCTAAGCAATAGTCTATCATTTGAACGTTCATGAAAAGTAGAATCTGAGTGAAATGAAGGCAGATGCATAACTTTGTGAAAAGATTTGGAGGAAAACTGGTTTATGATTAATATTGGAGATGAATGCTGCAACTCTGGTAACGTGATAAAAAATACCAGATTATATTTAGTTTTGGACAGATCTTTAAAAGCTTAAGAAAGCCAGGGTTTGAAATAGTATATTGCTAGAAAAGGTATGATTATACATAATCCAGCTAGGATGTATCTTGGTCTGAGGTGATATGATACCCTACGTAGTTTTGAAAAGACAAGGAACAGCAAACAGTGTAACATAGTACTTTGGAAAATATTTTTAAAACTTATATCAAGATTGACTCCAATTATTTTGAAACAAACTGGAGTTTATGAGATAATGGTGAAGTTTTTGTTTTAAAATTAAATATATGGAAGAGAAAGTAGGAGAATGACAATCAAGAATGAAGAACGGTAAAAGTGGTCATTGTTAAAATCTTCTTGTCATTTGCAAATTAACATTACTGTCATTCTCTCTAACACAAGTTATGCGATTGCTTTGGTAAAAGGCAAATTTGTAAAGATTTTAATGGCGATCACACACTATATGATTTGGTATGGTTTCTGTGTCTCCTCTGTTTATAAATTAAGATAATACTTCTTTAGTGACATTTACCTATCTGACAATGCTCTACATTCTCTGGAAATGTTAACAAATCTCTGGCAAATACAGGGTTTCCAATAGGTCTGAAGTGATTTCTTCCATTTCGTAAGTGAGGTAAAGTCCTGGTTTTAAAAAAAGAAAACAAATTACATTTCATTTTATTCTACCATGGTTTTTGACACACTAATCAGAAACACGAAACTATATTTGATCTACATATTAACACTTCAATACCAGGACTTGGAAGTTTCCACCATTAATACATATTACCTGAGGAAACCCAAATTCCTAGTGATATATAATTGAACTGATCTGACTTCAAGAGTTACTTTTGAAAGTAACAGTCCTATGTAGGCCAGATTTGATACACAGTTTAACAAACAGCTGAAAAACCATATTTTTTGTTTTATCTGCCACCCACCCAAGATACTTAAGTACTAGTGCACTGAAATAGCAAATGCATATAAATGTTATCTATTTAAATTGATTATTTAGATTCCTTTTGGGGCACAGCTGAAACCTGAAATTCTACATTGCATCTTCTCCTTCCAGGAAATGGATCTGTATAGTAATTTGAATGACTACAGATGATTTCCAGGAACATGCTCATGATTTGAACAGAAAAAGTTAGGGTTTCAAAGTACTAAGTGATAGGTCCAAATATCTAATTCTATGTACCATAACATTATCCAATAATATTTTGTTAATTGTAAAGGAGTTATGTACGGTCTCCTGTACTGTAAGTGAAAAGCTTCTTCTAGAATATAGTAAGTAACAATACACAAAGTTAAATTTATAAAACTGGGATATTACTTAAGATTTTAAGCTACATTCCTGCTAGTTAACATGATTGTGAAGACATTTTCTAATTAGAATTCTTTGCTAATATAAAGGTTAAACAAAATTAGAAAAAAAATATAGAAGGAAAAGTTTTCCAGGAAAACAAAAAGTACAATTTTTTTCTTTTACCTGTTCCAATCTGGGAGAGTCTTCTTGTAAACAGAATCAAGAGGCAAGACTTGCTGTCGACCCTGGGTTTCATCAAAAATACGACGAGCAGCAGTAGTAGTTAAGGTGACTACACAGTCCATATCACTAGCCATATGCCAAGAGATGACCTTCGCTGCTTTGTCATCCTCAATCTGTGCTAAATGTGCAATCTGTACAACAGAAGTAAAGAATACTTGTTGGAAACAAGATCACTTATGTTTTTCCTGCTAACCACAATCCGTCTTCAATTGAAGGCTCATTACAATAACTGGGCAATTTTGATGGGATGCTGTTGGCACCCCTTTCTGGAGGCTGCTTTTCCAGAGGTTACTTAGAAACTTGTGCAGGAGCTTACTGACTGAACAGCTTGAAGTTCTTCACCATGGAATTGTTGTGAAAAGGACTAACAAAACTCACCTTCCCTAAAATGTCCTGATTGTCTTTGGGATAGTTTGAAAGGGTACATGCTCTTCTTGGAGATTTCTTTACTCCTTCCTGCTCCAATCTCTTTTGTTTTATGAGAGAATCAACATATTGCAACTGTAAATTAAAACTGAAAGTTAACAATTGTACAACATCTCGTCTTGTAGAGAAAGATTTTACCTAGCTGTAAATCAGGTTTCTGCTGTGAAGCATACAAAATCTGGATCAGACTTAGTATGGCTCTATTCTAGTTGGTGTCAGAGGAAAACAAGAAGTGGCATCACAACAATAGTCCTTTTGCTGAAATAATTCAGGTGCCTATTTCATTTTCTATCTGTCAGACTGGTTAATTGCTTCATGAGGAAATGAAGGTGCCTGCCTTACGCCAAGACAGAAGAGGAACTGAAGAAAGTGCAAGAGTCAGAGGGAAGGATTGTAGCTGGGCGGTGAGAACAAAATTTTGGAAGGCTGCAATTAGGCTCTCCACCTAAAGGTTAAGCTAACAGAGGGAAATCAACTGGCTAGACTGTTGAATGCATAGAAAAACGATTGTATTGGTTCATGACAAAATAATATATATTATTTATAACCTTCATTTCTGTATTCAATTATTTCAATAATGAAATCAAAACTTTACCAATGCAAGATGTCTCAGATTCTTTAAAGAGTAACTCATTTTTCAGGGAAATTGATAATGGGAGATATTGTACTGAACCTCTAAATTACTAATTTTAATTCAGTGTTGGTCAGTAATGTGTGAAATGTATAATCATCTGTATAATATTATAAATAGCAATCCTCAAAACTGGCACTTCTACTGGTAGTCTCTGCCAAGAAGCAAGGACTACATATGGACAGATACAGCTAAATACCCACCTTCAGAAACGGTCCCTTCAAATAAGTATTCTGGCATACTGACAGAACAGTAAATGAAAGCTTGCTTTACATAAGGAATTAAGCACAGTTTTTGGCACTAATTCATATAAGTGACCATTAAGTTTACACCTTAGAGTTTTGGTAGATAAGTATGTATGGATTACACATTTTATCTGATTTTCTGATATAACACAAGCTGAGAGTTGGCTTTACTTGTACAGTGTTAAATATGTTGCTTGTTGTGAAATAAACAATTAAAAAGGAAATTAAAAAGCCATACTATGCTTGTCTGTGGAATATTAATTTGATGCTGTTTCAGTTCATTCTTCAGGTGAGATTGTTTTGTTTCAGCTTCCTGGACCTGATCTGAAACAATTTAATAATCAACACTTAGCATGGTAGGTAATGTTGGAATGGAAAATTTATTAGCCAACGAATTATCTTCTAGGGGTATTCCTTCCCCTTGTTAGAGATATTTCCATTACAATTGCTTTCCAGTGTATACTGGACACACCTCAGATTTAATGACAAGAGTCCTGGGCTTGGCCAGACTGCAAACAATTTCTCTTCAAATAAGTGCTTTCCAATTATATTGAAACAGCTTTGAAAACAAAGACGTAAACCCAATAATTTTGTCTTACTCTCCATTCAATCTAACAAATCAAAACAAAAATGTTTTAAAAAGCAGTGCATAGTGCACAGCTCGTGTCCAGATCTCCTATCTTAGATAGGAATGTCTGAAATCTGAGAATGCTCCTAAAAGTTCCTCTACCACAAGTTATTAGAACCCAGCTTTGCATCGAGAGCCCATATTAGAACTACACCTATGGAATTTAACCCTGATCTTAGTACTGCAACTAGCAAATGTTTCTTATAATTTATCAATATTCTTCATTTATCTTATATTAGCAATTAACAATAAGAGAAAGAGTTCAAAATACGTGGCACATAAAACAAACGAAATATTTGAGTCAATAAGAAGGCTGATCCAAACAAAGTAAGTTTAAGAATAACCAAAATGTACAAGTATATTTTTGTTACTTTTATTTATCTCACTCTTTCATGTAAGTCTTCCCTACATATCTGACTGACGGCTTCTTCCTTAACTTCTTTTTATAAACAACTATGACTGCTGTAGGGACACACAAACATATACAACCAACAGAGATTCATACTTTTGGGTGTTATGGTCTCTAGGGTGAGCAGAGAAAAATTACATGATGAAACTTTAGATATCCACTTTTGAAGTGTTGGCTTTAACACTTCAAAAAGGTAGTCTGATTTATATTTAGGCAACTAAACATAAATTTATATTTAGGCAACTAAAAGGTAGTCTGATTTTCAGCAAGCTGAGCACCCACATCTCTCACTGAAGAAATGAAAGTGCTCAGAAGCTGTGAGAATTAGGGCACTGACCTAAGCGCCCACCTTTAGGCACCCATGTTAGAAAACTTTGGCCTAAGGGTTTTGCCTCACGTCAAGATAACTGCTAGGCCTTTTATATGTACACCTAGTCAAATAACCACACGCTTTTCTCCCAATGCAACAAACACTACGTTTTTCCAAAATAAACTATCAAATTTGTTTCCTCATTTTTCAGTTTGATATTTACAATTTCTTTAATATCAAAATCATAATAGGAAAAAACTAGTTTCCTTCCTGAGAAAATAGTTAAAACATTTTTTTTTATTTTAAAGGTATATATGTAAATGACATGACTTACATTTCATTTCAGTAATAAGCTGCTCAGTGGTATCAAACATATTTCTGTATACAGCTATTGACTTAGATAGTTCATCTTTCTCTCTTGTAAGCGTTGCCATTCGCTGCTGTTTCTTAAAATCTAAATTATTTAAACACATCAACATTCCGTTAACAATACTAACAGAAGTACATATTAAAATGTCACATAGCTTGATGTAGAGGAAAGATACTCAAAACCAACATGGATATTTTTTGGGTGGAAATAAGAGTCAAACTTTAGGAATGAGAGAATGAGAAGTATTTTGAAGCTACTTTTGAAACTCACCATTGTAAAACATAAATGATAGACGGTATGGTTCCAGAGGTTTTGCCAAAGCTGGTAAGTCTGCCTCAAATTCAAGAATATATTCAGTGCTATCTCTTCCAGGGCTATTTTCTGCCAGCACTAGATTCTGTAGAAACAAATATATACACATCATATAAGATGCACCAATATATCACAACAAATACAATTTAACTTACGAATTTTTCCTAGTTAAATATCACATCGCTAAGTACTATTTATAAAATATAGATAAAGTTTTAAATAGTTATTGATAAATTTCAAAGTCAGTATCTGTTATCCTTAAGTAACAATATTTATAATTTCTTTTCTTAATAAAAATTTGAAGATTGAATACTCTATACCTTAAGTTTGAGGACTAAAATATCAGATTTGCTTTATGAAAGAATTGTAGTTTTAACTATATGTTTTATCAGTAAGATCAAACAAACATTTAGAAAAAATATACCTTATACTTTCTCCCATAAATAAAATTTTCCTGGAAGCATTAGAGTGCATTTATATCATGTGAACACAATGCAAACACAATGGGAAACTAGGCCAAATATATAAACCCAGGTAAGAAAAGTGCCTAACTCCCAATTAGGGTGACCAGATGTTCCAATTTTATAGGGACAGTCCTGATATTCGGGGATTTTTCTTATGTAGGTGCCTATTACCCCTCACCCCTGCCCCGATTTTTCACACTTTCTATCTGGTCACTCAGCTCCCAACGCTGAGTTAAAGTTGCTGCTGTTACTATGGAAACAGACAGTAGGTCCCAAGTGAATGAACAAAGTTATGACAGATAGAGAAGTCATTTTATTATTAAAGGGCACTTTCTCTAAGATGAAAATTTACCCGCTTCCAAACACTATATTTTTAGATCTATTTCTCAATAATTTGTTATTAAAACCTCATCTTTCCCTACAGTTTAATATAGCAAATACCACAACCATCAAAAATGATATAAAAGTAAAACTAGTATGGTAAACTTAAATAATGGCACATACATAGCATCTTTCCCAAGCTTTGTACAAGTGATGATCACAATAAATCTAATGCTGAACTCCATTGTTAATGCTGAGAGATTTCTTTGTAACCAGACAAGAGATCCATTTTTTAAAGGTCACCAATACAAGAAGAAATAAAACAATACAACCTTTAGAGAAATTCAATGACCTCCAAAAAGATATTGCAACTACATATTTGGTCAGTAACTACTAAGAAATGAAAATTCTAGAAAGTCATAATTTAAGTTCTGTTACAGATATTATAGATCCAAATTGTTTCCCCATTCCCCTCATTTCTTCATGTTCACAAAACTCAAAATACCGGCGAAAACCTATGTGGTTATCATTTTCATGATGCTAACTGGTACTTCCCCATACTTCTAGGCAAGATGGAATGCTGCCATAATTTAAGAATATCCCTGAATTTCTGATGCAAAACTATAGCTGAATAAAAAGTTAAAAGCTGTTTCACAACTAACAAAGACCTCAATCCTGCAAACACTTAATGCGCATGAATAGACCCATTGAATTCAATAGGTCTACTCATGTATATTAAGTTATATGAAATCAAAAGGTTCTCAGCTACTATAAATGGGAGCACTGGTGGTTATTAAGGCTATGTCTACATTGCCAAGTAAAGGTATGATTGTAGCATGGATAGGCATACCTGTGTTAGCTTTAATGGGTAACAATAATAGGACAGATGTGGTGGCATGGACTTCAACATAGGCTAGCAATCAGCGTACTAGCCCTCAAAAGTATGTCTACACTGCATTTCAGACCATGCCTACTAGCTCAGGTAGACAGACTTGCTAGCAAACTAAAAACTGTAGTGTGGATGCTGCAGCACTTGCAGCAGCTTGGGCTAGCCACCCGAGCTTGGTCCCTGGAACCAGATTGGTTAGCCTGAGCTGCCGCCAGTTCCACAACATCCACACTGTTATTTTTAGCCAAGCTAACACAAGTCTGTCTCTGGGCTGGCAGGTAAGCTCCCAGCTGCGGTGTAGACATGCCCTCAAGGGCTGGTATTCTGATTGCTAGCCTGTGCTGAAGTCCAATACAACGCAAACTACTTTTTTGTAGTGTACACCATCCTCCTATTATTACCTGTGCTAGCTACAATAATGCTAACACGGGGTATGCCAGACCATGCAACAATCACATCTTAACCTGGCAATGCAGATATGCCTTTAAACAACTCGACCTGCTAATGGAAGGAGAAGGAATACACGAGTCACTGAAGATGGTTACTACCATAGTACACTCTCATTCCCTCAAGGGAGAGAGAGAGAGGGACAACAGGAGTTCCTGTCCAAAGCAGTAGGATCTTACCATGCCAGAATGAAAGAGCAAGCAGGACAGCTGAAAACCAGGAAAAGATAACTGGGAAAGAAAGAAGGTTCATAGCATAAGTAGAGGGAGACTGTAACATTGTCAGCTGCTGTTGAGGCAGGAAGAAGGGAGTTTGGCTGCCAGACTGGCTCTTTGAGGGCAGGTGGTAGTGGTTGGAGAGAGACATTTTATTATTTCTGCTTCCAGAAGCTAGTGTGAAGCACTATCCAGCACTTTCCTCGAGACTGGTACTCCATGATATTAAATAATTTCCCCCCTCCCTACGGAAAAGTTTTGAATAAATTGCTCAATATAAAAGAAAAACTATTATAGGACTAAGAGGATAATATACTTTTTGCGATGTCACGCACACATTCCATTTACATGTTTCAAGAAGATCTCAATATGTTTAGCTTATCAAAAGAAGTTTAGCTTATCAAAAGACGTCAGAGGTGAATTGATTAGAATGTATCAGTAATCTTCATAAGGGGAAAATACCAGGTATAAAAGAGCTCTTATCTAGTGGAGAAAGGCGTAACAAGAACTAACGGCTAGAAACTGAAACCAGACAAATTCAGATCAGAAATAAAGCACAAATTTTGAATAATGAGGGTAACTGACCATTGGAACAAACTGCCAAGGCAAGTGGTGGATTCTTGATGTCTTCAAATCAAGAATGGATGCTTTACTAGACAACCTGCTTTAGCAAAGCAACTTATTGGGCTCAATACACAGATAACAGTGATATTTGATGGCTTCTGATATACAGGAAATCAGATTAGATAGTTTCATGGTCCCTTTAAGCCTTAAAAATCTATGATTCTATGAAAAAAACAAGGAATTCCATTAAAAACTAATTAAAATTACTGAAATGTCACCTACAAATAAAAATACATTTTTCATTGTGATTAAAACAAACACTTACAATGATTTCAGCAGATCCTCTGTTAAATGGAAACTCAATTGTTTTAACTTTCCCCTGAAAGACTGGGATCTCTGTATCTTCTTCACTGGAACTCTTAATTGCAGCTATTATCTTGCCAACCAAATCATATCCTGTACGGTTGTTGTATTCATCCTTAATAAAAAAGATGAAACAAAAATGAGTTTGTGTAGGTCACGAATAAGAATTGCACTAAATATTTAGGACAGAAAACTTCCCCCACCAAACTCTTTGCTAACATGACCCCATTTTAATGAATTATTTCCTCCTGAGACCCCAGACAGCATCTGAAGATGCCATTTTGTAGAGCAAAATGATATCCTCCGTACAGCTTGACCTCATGAGCAAGCATGAGTGAGATCACACTCAATGGAACAAGGTGGTGTCCTCCACACACTAGGGACTGCCACAACTCCATCCGCTGATGGTGCAATCCAGTTTTGGAACCCTTGATTTAGGGTAAATGTTTTTATTCAAGGAGTCACCAGGTGGCGCGGTTACAGAACCTTTCAAACTCTTTCTTAGCATGTGAGGAAACATTCAGGCTTGGGAAGATAGAGTGTGGTGCTAGTTTTTGTTATGTAAAGTTCTAGGTAAAGGCAGTGGTCCATGGAGAGTAGAGCTGCAGCCAAAAGTTTCTATTCAGGCTTGACAGGATTTTTCACCCCTAGTTCTGAAGACGCCTTCATTGAACATTCCAGTAGAAAGCTTTCTGGGTCCACTTGGAGAAGGATCAACAGAGCATTTGTCAGGAATGTATCCCTCACCAAGGAAAAACAGGCACCTAGAATGCCCATTGAGTGAAACAGCAGCATCACAAAAGGGGCAAGTTTTAAATCCCAGGGAATTGTTTTAGCCATATTGGCGAAGGTTCTGGAATTGGGAGTATTCCCTAATGAATTATAAAGCTTTTAGGTTTTTTTTTGGCCAAGGCATGTAAACAAACGAGTAAATACACTATCTACACTTACTAGCTAACAAGAGATTGCATGGTGTGCAGAGTAAACAGATACTGTGGGGGTTCTGTCTTGTTGCAATGGGCAGTAAGAAGGAACTGAGGGATGGTTGTTCTTCTCAGCCCTTTATGTCCTTGGGTTGAAGCCAAGAGCACATCTAGGGCGCAGAGGCAGCACCAGCAGATACTACTAGTTTAAAAGAATCTGATCACACATTTATGGTATCTATGTGCACCAGAAGTGAAACATGTGGATAATCGCTTGAAATAGTAGTAGTGGTACTCAAATTTGTTTTGTAGAAGTTATCTACTGTCCAGAACTTAAAGCCAAAGTTGGCATCTGGCCACTAGACTGGTTGACACTGGTTTCACAACAAGGATCATGGAATCTCTGGAACACTTAAACACTAATGTTATAATTAGGAATATCTTCTTTAGTATGGATTGAATTTGCCATGGATGTGGGGATTGAATATTTTTAGGACATTACATCAGTTACTGGCATTCTAGCAAAGCATCTGGTTGACACCAGGGCCTTGAAAAGGCTTTGAAGTCCCTTCTAAGGATGGCTCCTATCTTCCTGTCTACAGGGTCTCTGGAAAAGACATCCCTCTTAACAGGAATTATCCATTATCCTCTGCTAAGGATGTCACCACTGAATCAACTCTGGAGATCACGAAGACAAATTTCTTCCATTCTAGGGCCTGCATAATCTCAAGATTTGCTAACTAAGTCACTTTCTATTTTCAGGAGTTCCCCACTCCTCTCTAATGACTTCTGAAGGTTTTAGTTTTGGATGGGAGATATTTATTATTGGCTTTAGTCTGTGCATATGCTCTCTCTGACAGGATCTATAAGGTGGGTGCACAACTGGTTGAAAGACCATACTCAGAGTAGTGGGAGGACATACCTAGTGGGATGCCGCTTCTGATACTATTCAATATTTTTTATTAATGACTTGGATATGGAGTGGAGAGCATGGTGTGATGGGGCAAGGCCAGATGGCTATAGTAAAGTACTGAGAAACAGGTATGTTAGTCCCAGGCTAAACAAATCCCTAGTACCTGGTAACCAAATGGCAGTTGCTCCAGGTTAATCAAGGCACCTGGAGCCAATTAAGATCTTTCCAGAAGGCACTAGAGAAAGCTACTTTAATTAGAACACCTGCAGCCAATCAAGGCAGGCTAATCAGGGCACCTGGGTTTAAAAAGGAGCTCACTCCAGTTAGGCAGGGAGGAGCCAGAGGAGAAGGAGTGTGTGTGAGGAGCTGGGAGCAAGAAGGCAAGGAGTTGAGAGTGACAGAGTGTACTGCTGGAGGATTGAGGAGGACAAGCGTTATCAGACACCAGGAGGAAGGTCCTGTGGTGAGGATAAAGAAGGTGTTTGGAGGAGGCCGTGGGGAAGTAGCCCAGGGAGTTGTAGCTGTCATGCAGCTGTTACAGGAGGCACTACAGACAGCTGCGATCCACAAGGCCCTGGGCTAGAACCCAGAGTAGAGGGCGGGCCTGGGTTCCCCCCAAACCTCCCAACTCCTGATCAGACACAGGAGGAGCTGACCCAGACTGTGGGTTCCACAAGAGGGGAAGATCACTGAGGTGAACAAATCCACCAATAAGCGCAGGACCCACCAAGGTAGAGGAGGAACTTTGTCACAATGGTTACAAAATTTGTGGATGACGCCAAGGCGGAAAGGATTGCAAGTACTTTGGATGATAGCATTAGAATTCAAAATGAGCTGAACATATTGGAAAATTGGTCTGAACTCAACAAGATGAAACTCAAAAAGACATGATAAAGTTTAGTGTGAAGGATGCTGGGCAGGAGCTCCTGAGCCAGTCCTCTGTCATGCCAGTTCCAATTAAGGGAGGCAAACTGCAGCTGGTTAGAGAAACCAGCACCTGACTGGTGAATAGGAAACAGCTGACAGCCCAGGGCTACAAACAGGCCCAGACGAAGGAAGCCGGGGGAAGCCAGAGAGTGGAAGGAGAGCGGTAGCTCTGTCCTCCTGGGTGCAGAGGCTGAGAAGTCCTTAAGGTTGAAATCCTCAAGATGTATATGGTGAGGTGGTGGGACTGCATGCTGTAAATAAACTGGACCGGTGATTACTGAGCCCCAGGGTCTCTAAGAGGCTTTTGGAACAGAGCAGAGGCAGGAGCAAATGGGGCCCTGCTACATCTAGAAAACCTGACTTATGAGGAAAGGTTAAAAACAAACAAACAAACAAACAAAAAAAACCCCAACCTTGGCATTTTTAGTCTTGAGAAAACAATACTGAGAGGGAACCTGAAAAGGATCTTCTAATTTATGAAAGGCCTGTTATAAAGAGGTCAGTGATCAATTGTTTTTCATGTCCACTGAAGGTAGGACAAAAAATAATGGGCTTAATCTGCAGCACAGGAGATTTAGGTTAGATATTAGGAAAAACTTTGTAACTATAAGGATAGTTAAGCACTGGAATAGGCTTCCAAGGGAGGTTATGGATTGCCTGATATTGAAGGTTTTTAAGCTTAAAAAGCATAAAACCCTGCTCCGTGGGTTCAAGTAGGACTGTGAACTAGAGAGGTCTCAAGGCAGCCAAGGCCTTGCCTCAAGGGAATCTGTCAGGGATGGTCTGGGTTGCTTGGTCCTGCCTCAGTGCAGGGGGCTTGAATGGATGACCTATTGAGGTACCTTCTAGCCCTACTTTCTAATATTCCATCTTAACACAGTAGTCACCACTTTCAGAGTTTCATGGAAGTTTGAGTAAAAAACATCTGATTTTTCAGCTCAGTTTTGAAGTTCTTTTTGGATTTATGATCATCTTGATCCAGAGCTGAGAATTCCCCCTTTCTGAAAGAGGAACTAGAACTTATTGAAGGAGATGAAAATTTGTGGTGATTTCTGGCTTTTTTTCCTGATTTTATTTTTCAGTCTTCTTGGTTCTCTTGTCCTTTTGGGGGGATGGAAGACTTTTGGAGGGGTGGAGGTGGGAGGGAAAGACAGGGAAGAGGACAATAGGGTGGTGACTGGTAATTCCCATAGGATTGACTTTTCTAGTCTGTTATTCCCTTTTGGATTTTTCCTGCAAGGGAGGAGGGAAGGAGGAGGAGGAGGATACACTTATAACAATGTGACTTAATTGGAAAGGAAATGAAAGGGAACATCTTTAAAGGAGCTCTTTAGATTTTTCTTCAGAAGGAGTCAGAGTTGCCAAGTAATATGATTAACCCTCTTAAGAAGCTGGGATGGGACTCATGTTCTTTTTCCTTTAGAGTTGGAGTTCATCTGCAGGTTCAGGGAGATTTCTAGACTTCCATCCTGTGAGTCCATAATGGCAAGGACAGTCTGGTTTTTCAAAAGTTCCAAGAAGGATTGATCCATCCTTTTTAAGATATCAGCTAAGACACACTTGGAGACATGAGGAATGATAAGATGTTCAGGCTCAAATCTTTCCCCCAGAAGAACAAGGAGCAATCATGGAAGAGCTCACCTTCTGTGGCTCTTGTAATAACCTGGTGTTCTTTTGTCCTTTGAGGGAAAGATGATTTTCTTTTCTTTTTTGGGGGGAGAGGAGGAAAGAGGGGTTTGAGGACACCATCTAGAGCAGGTGGCTACTTTCAGAGTTACACTCTATACCAGATTAACTTGTAGGACTAACAGTTTAAGGTGTGAGTTTCTCATCATCTTGTATATAAAGGCATAAAAGCAGAAGACTTATGTGGGATGGTGCCAAACTGGCGTGGTCATACTGAATGAATAGTGTGAGCATAACGTGACATGACTTAAACATGGCTGAAGGGCTACAGAGGATCCTGGGAGCAGAGTCCTCTTCAAGCAGAAGCAGATTTGATAAAGGACTGGCAAAGTCTGCGTGTGTGATTGATATTGAACCTACTTGTCTGCAAATATGGGCCTATGCAAAAGTAACTATCGCATGTATAAAGTTCCAGCAGGGAGCACAGGTCGACCTGGTTATAGTGACCTTACAGCGAGCCAGAGTGAATGATTGATGAGTGAGTAAAGTGGGGTGAGCTTCGTTCAGTACAACCCGCCCTAGCTTCTTCTAAAATACTAATAAGATAAAATTAATAATCAAATCCCCACTGGGCATGCTTTTAAGATATGTGACTCCTTTGAGGAAAAGAAGTTTAAGAATCAAGCAAAGTAAATTACTGTGACTGGGATTCCTTAATTGACGCTTGAAGAAGCAACACTGTTAGGCAGAGTAGCCAAAACTCTGCTCCGTGGGTTCAAGTAGGACTGTGAACTAGAGGGGTCTCAAGGCAGCCAAGGCCTTGCCTCAAGGGAATCTGAGACAGACCAGAGGGCTGAGAAGAACAGACCTAGAGGGAAGAAGCCATCTATAAAATTGTTAACCGCCTTCTCTGTTTGCCAAGCAGGAACTGCATGAGGCTAGCACAAGGCCTGTTTGTAAAAGAGAGATTCGTTCAGAGGAATGTATAGGTCTTAATGTATAGCTCTTAATGTCTAACATAGGAGTTATGTGCTTGATATAACCCTTTACCGCTTATGTAATTCCTTCCTGCTGTGTAGTGAAGATAATTGCTGTGGACATTTTTCACTGGTCTGACAGTAATCTGCTCCACTGGGAGCTAGTAAAGATGCATTTCAGGGGAAGTAGCGCCCCTGTTGTCAACAACCTTCAAATTCAAGTCCACAGAAATAGTAAAGGAAATAACAGCGTGTAATGTTATTTCTATGTTCATAAGTTTTTTGGGGAAAAAAACAAACCAACCCCATTTTTTTTATTTTCTAATATAGATAGCAAGTTTTTTTTAAAAAATGTTTTTTAAACAGTTCTGAGTTTTGAACAGCTGCATCCAATCATACATCTCTACTTATCCAACATTTTACAATTAAAGATGATAATTTTAATGAGCAAAATACATCACATTTTTAATAACCTTTATTTATTGCTCCAACTACTGCTTTGCAGCAAAGTAACATTACCTTTATATGGAGGCACAAATCCTTGATCAGAGTCCGGCTGGCAACAGTTCGAACATTAGAAACTACAGGAGTAGCTGGTAGAGATTCTGGTAGCAACTGCACTGGATCATTAGCTACCACTTCAATTATAATCTTAAGTAAGTAAGAGGAATAACACAGTTAACTGAAATTTCATCTACAATATGTAGGCTGCCCAACAATACTAAAACAAATACAATGTATAAGCTAAAAATATGTTCTTAAAACTTAATCATCAATTCAAAGGGCCATAACAAGTTCTACTAGTTTATAAATTACGCAGTTTAAAAAAAATGTTATATTTTAAAAGAAACAGTGAGGAAGCATTTATGAAGACATGAGAACAAAATGAAAAAAGTCTATTCGGCAGATGTCTGTCTACTTAAAAGGCCAATAAAAACATGATTTGATAATCAACTGTTCAAGGTGTATTATTACCAAAAATAAAGTTATGGATTTTGTAAATTAGCCAATTGTAATAGTAATTCAAATGTTTTTATTAAAATCAGTCATCTTTCATTTACTGTAAAGAATTCACATACTTTATTTCCTACTATATATACACTTAACTATATATAATTCATCACAGAAGCAAACCTGTTCACTGCTGAGTACATTTGTCTTATCAATCGCAAAAGCAAACTGGATGCTGTAAGTTCCCACTCTCTCTGGAACCATTTTATCCCTAAGTTAATTAAAAAAAATAGTGATCTTAATGTTGACATTACAAATAAGGTCAGCAAATCAAATCTTTATCTATTCCTGTTAACCACTTACTGAAAAGTGATGGGGTACTTTACTTTCCATTATGATTCCACCCATTCTTTACCCAACTTTATGAACAAAACCTGTGATAACCTGTTTAGCAACAGCAGTAGCAAGAAGATCAAGGAAGTGGGAATGGCAGTACAGAATCACAACAGTCTGCCTGGGGTGGCACAGGAATGTGCCACTCTTTACTCACTGCTGAGCCTTGCAGCTCAATCTAGCCCACAGAGATATTATCAAGTGACAAAGGCCGAGGCTAAATCTTACTCCTGCACACCAGTGTCACAGTATGGCTCTCTGGGATTAGCCTCTCCACTAGTTTACAGAATTGGTCTGTTTCCTCTCTGCAGTGAATCTGTGGGTAATCCAAGCTATTTAGCAATTTCTCAGCCTGATCACAACTCCTTCCTGTACTGTTTAGATGAATTCTCTCAAAGGCACTGGAATAATATATAAGAAAACTTATATGTACAAAAAACTCTTAACTTTCACTGAACATCTAACACGATTCTTTTCAACTGAACAGAAATCCAAATTCAATTATTAAATTTACAGTTTATAAAGGTAGATGGTTTGGACTTGTGTACAACTTAATCACAGAAAGAAGATAAACAGGAAATAAAAATTTCTGTTCTGCCTTATATCATCATCACTAGTCTGCAGTATGCAAAGAATGAGAAATATCAGAATCAAAACTGAGGGAAATTTAGAACAGGAATTTGGCCTAACAAGGGGTACCACTTACAGCACATGGAAGATTGTCTAGTTTGTTGCATTTCAAGAACATGGACAATGACACATTACTATTAACAAATCAGATCAGGAGACGCAAGCAGTCTCTACTCATGATTTAGATGTTGGTACAATAATCTATGATGCCCTCTTGAACTGATTGATTTGAACCCTTGTACGCTTCCACTATGCAGTGTTTTAGCTATCTTGCTAATGATTATTTGGATGCTGTCTCCTCTTCATTTCACAGGAAAATAAATAAAACTTCCTGGAATACTTAATTTCAAGTAGATTCTTAGTGATCTGCACATGTCTAGAATGTGCCACAAATGTTTTTTATTATCAGAGGGGTAGCCGTGTTAGTCTGGATCTGTAAAAAGCAACAAAGAGTCCTGTGGCACCTTACAGACTAACAGATACCTGCCTCTGGAAATGTCCATTACATGTGTCTGACGAAGTGGGTATTCACCCACGAAAGGTTATGCTCCAATACATCTGTTAGTCTACAAGGTGCCACAGGACACTCTGTTGCTTTTTAATGTTTTTCTTGTACCTTGGGAGTGGACAAAAGGATGGTAGGATTATTTCTTGAGATGTGTAGAAGAATAACATTTTGTTGAGAGAAGTCAAGAGCACTATGAAGAATGGAGAAAGAAAATATTTGAGTGCAACATGGATGTATTGAGAGACATCTCCAGAACCTTTGTCCAATATTGATTCTTTCATGAGCAATTAAAATGAGTGAGACATTCTTTTGCCTTCCCCAGATGAACTTGCAGAGAAGCACAGTCTGTGTCAATGTGGGGTTTGGTAGGATGGAAAATAATGAAGAAGAGGGCTGCTTAGTTCTCCCTCTGGAGCCTCTGCTCCTGGGGAGGGCAAATTCTCTTGACTATACAGTAACACCTCACTCAAAGTCCCAGTGAACTTTGTTATGTTGCTGATCTATTAGAGAACATGCTTGTTTAAAGTTGCGCAATGCTCCCTTATAATGTCGTTTGGCAGCCGCCTGCTTTGTCAAATGGTTGCAGAAAGAGCAGCCTGCTGGAGCTAGCTGGTGGAGGCTTGGAACCAGGGTGGACCGGTAGCCTCCCCATCAGCTTCCTTAAGTTCCCTGTGTGGCAGCCACCCAGCAGGCTATCAATTGCGGAGCAGCTCAGGTGTCCCTCTCCCGGCTGCCGTGTGCTGCTCCTGTCCTCTGCCTTGGAGCTACTCCTGGGAGCCTCCTGCTTGCTGTGCAGGGGCAGGGCGCAGAGAGTGAGAAGAGGGGTGCTAATGTCAGGGTGTCCCCCTCCACCAGCTCCTGTATCCCCATCCCCTGTACCTTATCTCCGGGTGTGGTGGGGGAAGATACAGAGCTCAGGATTGAGGGAGCTTGCTGGCAGCAGCTGCTGTCTCAATTTGCTAATCTACTTTAAAAGGCATCATTTAGCAATAAGGCATTCCCTGGGAAATATCCCACCCTCTGACTTCACCACCTAAACCAAACTTCACGATCATTGCTGTATATAGTATTAAAGTGCTTGTTTAAAACTTATACTGTGTGTGTGGTCTTTTGTTTACATTAATTCTTATAGGGAAATTGGATTTGCTTAACATCATTGTGCTTAAAGTAGCATTTTTCAGGAACATAACTACAATGTTAAGCGAGGAGTTAGTATATTTGGTTTTGGTAGGAAGAAAAGAACTGCTTGGATCTGTAATCTGCCTTATAGTCTAATTCTGATACTTAGCAGTGTTTAGAAGCAAGATTTTAGGATTTGGGTTTTTTTTTTGTTTTGTTGTCAGCTACTGCTTAATATTCCAAATTTAGATACAGAGCGTAAGAATAATTATTGACACCTTAGTGTCTGCTTTTGCCCTAAACCTCAGTTACCATAGAAGAATCTAAGGCCACAGACGTACATTCCCTTTATTAAAAGGCAAAAAAAAATTATTCTAGTTAAAAAGATCAGTTTTTTTCAGATCACTACATTTGGCCATTCTGGCTCTTGCAAAGTATATTTGTATTGCTGTTGAAGCAGCTTTGAAATCCTTGTAACAGTTACCCTCCATCATTTTATCTATGGTATCTCTGGGAAAAGAAGAGTCTCGCCACAAACGAGTAACCATGTCTTCTGTTAGTGAGGCTACTGCTTCATCAACCTTGGACATCTGAGTTAGGGAGACGTTTAGTTCCTGGTAGTTGTAAAACTTCTTCATAAACCCTCTTTGTTTTATCTGCAAGTTCTCATTCAGATCTTATGATAATCTCAAAGGAGAAGAACTTTGCTTTAGTGTTAGGTCCTTTTTCCTCCATGTTACCAGACTCTATATCAAGAATAATAAAGAACTGGGGTGTAAAGAACCTCTCTTGAGAATCTAATTTTTGCTCGTCATGGTCAGATACAGTTTCTTCAAGGACAGAACTGCAGGGAATGGGAGAGGTTAAACCACCATTTTTGGACTTACCATTTTTAGGCTTCTTAGCCTTTTGTTCTTTTCATTTCTTTGTGAACTACCACCACCGGAGTGATCATGCACACTTTGGATGTGCTCCCGTTAGCTGCATTTAGGTGGAAAGACGCTTATGTGGAAAGGTCATCCAAGTAGGGGCACTACGAAGGATCCCGTTAGTTGTGGGAAGAGCGCACTACAGGATCCTGGCACTCTGACAGGATTCCTATTTACTTCCCCACACTGCTTTCCACCTATTTAAGTTACTTTTGGAGCACTCCTGAGGTACCCACTTTTTGCATGACACTTGCCCACTTGATAAAATCTGCTCCAGAGAAAGGGAGCACTTTCTGCTGCTGTCTGGTCCTGCCATTATAGGCAGGGCATCTGTGACACATAAGGAAAAGATGTGGGCAAGCTGACAGGTTGCTAACTGTGGTTGTACTGCAGAGAAAGGAGATAGTCCAGTACTGTGAACTAATGGGTAACTTATGAGGCAGAAAATAGAGCATCTGGTTGGTGACAGAGGAGAAGGCATGAGTTAAAATTATCTTTTTCCTTTACCCCAAATAAATGGCAAATTATAGACAGGGAAGGTGGCCTCAAAATGAGGGATGCATTACCTCACAATCATCTCTAAATATGTTGACAAATTATATGCAAAATGTTCACACTGATCTCAAAAGAACAGTTTATTTTTTGTGAAGGAATTCATTCCATATGCATTATATCATGCTAATACATTAGAACATACCAGTTTCTCATCAATGATGTTGTTGAAATTAAAACATTTCTCCAACAGCTATATTGTTAATGCTTACTGTATTCCGAACTCTAATTATAAAATGAGTCTGCTCAAACCTGAAGTAAAAGAAGCCTTCATCCTTGCCATCCTTGACTTTACTACAGCCAAGAGTTGTGACCTGAAAAGAACAGGATTTAAAAACGTAAATGTAATAGATACAAATTTTTAAAGCACTTCATATGTAACATGCTATCAAGTCTTACTAAACATTAGGAATGTAAAAGTTTAACCGGTTAACTGATAAGCTCAATGCTCATTGGTTACAGTTCCGCTCTCTCCCCGCGCACCCGAGGTTCCAGCTGCCGGCCTGTGGGGCTGGCACAGGGGCGCTGGTGGTGGCAGAGATCCCTGGGCGCAGGGCCGGCAGTGGGGATCCCCCCTAGTTCTCCAGTAAAACGTTTAACCAATAGAATTTCAATAAGTTACAGGGGTAGGTTTTTTACATGCTGTTTACATCCCTACTAAACATCAGTTAAAAATTGTATGTTTGTTAAAAAATGTAAAAGCTGTTTCCATTAAAAAAGTTTTTTAAATTAAGAAAACAGAAATAGCAGTTTTCTGAAAGAACTTGTATTTTAGAAGCTATTTTGGTATTCTCAGTTCCTGCATAATAAAGATGAATGATCTAATCGATATGTGAACACAGCACTGTTCCTTAGTATGCCAAGGAAAATTACCAGAGAGTTGTACCTGTTCTGTTCAGCCTTCAGAAGAAAAAATGTTTTGTACAAAGAGCCACAGCCTATCTTCACTTCTAAGCATAAGAACAGCTAACGTTGCAATCAACCAAACAGAAGCTTAAATCATATGATGAAAAAAACTGCAATAAAATTTCTCTTACTGTAAATTGCTTCAGATTGATGGAGGAGCTCTGCTTACTGGCACATGCACAGAGGCTGCTTGATGACCCCCTTCCTCCCCCTGTTCTTCCTTCTCCAGCTGGAAAGATTCCTGCTGAGGGGTGGTCGTCTAGTGGCATGGGCTGGGAGGCACTTTCAAAGTTTTTGTGAATAATACTGGAAAAGCTTAGGGTACAATTCTTGCCCCAGTGAAGGCAAGAAAAGCTTTTCATTGACTAAAGTGGGGGCAGGATTTCACATCTAACACACATACATGAATTGTATAAAAAATCCCATAAAAACAGGATGGAAGGAGGAAATTCTGGATTGGTGGATGCCCTCTTAAGAGATGACCAAAATATAGATTTGTTCAACTTCCCAGCACATCTATGCTAATCCAGACAACTTTGATGTATCGTTTGTAGATAACACACTAGAAGGGAATCGCAGCTAAAAGCTGCAACCAAGTGTTATCTCTAGTAACGGTGTGGATACATGCTTTCCAAGTTTTAGTGCAACATGTCCTGCTTCTCTTTGCCCATAAGGTCAAAGATCTGATGGAGTGTGAACCTGTAATGCCAAAAGGCAAAATGTCTGTTTGGAGATTATTTTTATAGTTATTTTAACTCAGTGACAAATATACGCTTTGGAAATTAAATCTTCAAACAAAGAGCATCAGATTGGCAAAAGGTAATACTTCACAACTCTTCTGACATCCTTACGGAGTGCAAAGAGCCTCCTTTGGTTTTTAAGGTTTGGAGAATGGTGGCTTTTTACAGTAATATATTCATACTTCTTGTCTTAAGTACAGTAGAACCTGAAGTAAAACTTCAGTTATGTACACACTTACTTCAAAACAGTAGCTTTCCTTACTATTTAGAAAATTAATAGCAGAATGCTGTAATGGTAGTCTCATATTACTATATTTCATTATTTTAAAAATACATATTATAGTACACATATATTAAACAATTGTCAAAATACATAAAACGTAATTTGTAACAGGTCTCCCTTGAGTGTAAATCAGTGAGCTTCTGCTGAATAGCAACAACATTCCCAGTGTTGAAGTATTGCAGTTTTACTAGACAGACAGCTTAGTCTTGTTTAAAGTAATAGGGACAGCAGCTGGCGTGGACATAATTTTACTGAATGTAAAAGAAATTTAACACTTAATAGCTGCAATCCAGAAAAAGACATTTCTCTAAACAAAGCACACTGAATTCCCTTCTGTGGAAAACATTGTCTGTGTCATATTCACAGGACCAACATATATTATAACATTTTCCAATTACTCACATTAGCTGGTACTCTGTTTCCACTGCTTTGTCCTTCCCATATTTTCATAGAAACTCGGCCTGGATTAATATTTTTAATAATGTTGCTATCTTCAGAAATTACACTAACCATAAAATCTGCATAAATAAATAAATTAAAATGTTATTTTTCCAAGACTCAGTTTTACATTCAGAAACTCACGTCTAACCTCTTCAAGAATAATACATGTAAAATATTACTGTCCTCCTTCATCTCCCTCACCACAATTTTTCCTAGTCAGGCCACAAAATTGAGAATGAAAGTGTGTTAGGCCATGTTTAAATTGTGGCAGTGCAAACTAATTGTCCTTTAAAACAGAACACTGGAAAGAAAAAGTTTTATTTTAGAGAAACACAAAATGCTGTATTAGCATAATATATTTGTTAGGAGGCATCCAAGAATATTTCACAATTAATCTAAACACATATTTAAGAGCACTTTATGCTGTGCTACACAAACATGAGCTACAAAATAATGACTAAATATTTTCCCATTGACCCAAATATCAGAATATATTGGAAAGATAGAACAGGTCATGCTGGTGGGTGAATGGCACTATATGTGAAAGAAAGCATAGAATCAAAGTAAAAATCGTAAATGAATCAAATTGTACCATAGAATTTCTATGGATAGAAATTACATGCTCTAATAAGAAGAGCATAGCGGTAGTGATGTATTACCGACCACCTGACCAGGATGGTGATAGTGACTGCGAAATGCTCAGGGAGATTAGAGAGGCTATTAAAATAAATAACTCAATAATAATAATAATGGGGGATTTCAATTATCCCCATATTGACTGGGTACATGTCACCTCAGGGCGGGATGCAGATATTCCTGACACCTTAAATGACTGCTTCTTAGAGCAGCTGGTCCTGGAATCCACCAGAGGAGAGAGGCAATTCTTGATTTAGTTATAAGTGGAGCACAGGATCAGGTCCAAGAGGTGAATATAACTGGACCACTTGGTAACAGTGAACATAATATAATTCAGTTTAACATCCCTGTGGCGGGGAATACTCCACAGCAGCCCAACACTGTAGCATTTAATTTCAGAAAGGGGAATTACACAAAAGTGAAGAAGTTAGTTAAACAGAAATTAAAGGGTACAGTGCCAAAAGTGAAATCTCTGCAAGCTGCATGGAAACTTTTTAAAGACCCCAAAATAGAGGCTCAACTTAAATGTATACCCCAAATTAAATAAACATAGTAAGAGAACCAAAAAAGAGCCACTGTGGCTAAACAACAAAGTAAAAGAAGCAGTGAAAGGCAAAAAGGCAACCTTTAAAAAGTGGAAGTTAAATCGTAGTGAGGAAAATAGAAAGGAGCATACACAGTGGCAAATGAAGTGTACAAATACAATTAGGAAGGCCAAAATAGAATTTGAGGAACAGTTAGCCAAAGACTCAAAAAATAATAGTAAATGTTGTTTTAAGTACATCAGAAGCAGGAAGCCAGCTAAACAACCAGTGGGGCCACTGGACGATTGAGGTAATAAAGGAGCACTCAATGACAATAAGGCCATTGTGGAGAAATTAAATTAATTCTTTGTGTCAGTCTTCACGGTTGAAGATGTGAGGGAAATTCCCAAATATGAGCTATTCTTTTTAGGTGAAAGATTTGAGGAACGGTCCCAGATTGAGGTATCATTAGAGGTGGTTTGGGAACAAATTGATAAATTGAACAGCAGTAAGTCACCAGAACCAGATGGTATTCACTCAAGAGTTCCGAAGGAACTCAAATGTGAAATTGCAGAACTACTAACTGTAGTCTGTAACCTATCATTTAACTCAGCTTCTGTACCAGATGAGTCGAGGATTGTTAATGTGATGCCAATTTTTAAAAAGGGCTCCAGAGGTGATCCCGGCAATTACAGGCCTGTAAGCCTGACTTCAGTACCAGGTAAACTAGTTGAAACTATAATAAAGAACAATATTGTCAAATATATAGATGAACATAATTTGTTGAGGAAGAATCAACATGGTTATAGCAAAGGGAAATCATGCCTCACCAATCTACTAGAATAGGGGGTCAACAAGCATGTGGACCAAGAGAATTCAGTGGATATAATGTACTTAGATTTTCAGAAAGCCTTTGACAAGGTCCCTCACCAAAGGCTCTTACACAAAGTAAGCTGCCATGGAATAAAAGGGAAGGTGCTCTGATGGATTGGTAACTGGTTAAAAGATAGGAAAAAGGGTAGATATGAATGGTCAGTTTTCAGAATGGAGAGAGGTAAATAGTGGTGTCCCCCAAGGGTCTGTTCTGGGACCAGTCCTATTCAACATATTCATAAATGATCTGGACAAAGGGGTAAACAGTGAGGTGGCAAAATTTGCAGATGATACAAAATTACTGAAGATAGTTAAGACCCAGGCAGACTGCGAAGAGCTACAGAAGGATCCCTCAAAACTGGGGAACAAAATGGCAGATGAAATTTAATGTTGATAAATGCAAAGTAATGCACATTGGAAAGCATAATCCCAACTATACATATAAAATGATAGGGTCTGGATTAGCTGTTACCACTCAAGAAAGAGATCTTGAAGTCATTGTGGATAGTTCTCTGAAAACATCCACTCAAGGTGCAGCAACAGTCAAAAAGGTGAACAGAACGCTGGGAATAATTAAGAAAGAGATAGGTAATAGGACAGAAAATATCATGTTGCCTCTATCCATGGTACACACACATCTTGCATTCTGTGTACAGATATGGTCAGCCCATCTCAAAAAAGATATATTGGAATTGGAAAAGGTTCAGAAAAGGGCAACAAAAATGATTAGGGATATGGAACGGCTTCCGTATGAGGAGAGATTAATAAGACTGGGATTTTTCAGCTTGACAAAGAGACGGTGAAGGGAAGATATGATTGAGATTTATAAAATCATGACTGGTGTAGAAAAAGTAGATAAGGAAGTGTTGTTTACTACTTCTCATAACAAAAGAACTAGGGGTCATCAAATGAAATTAATAGGCAGCAGGTTTAAAACAAATAAAATGTTCTTCACACAGCACACAGTCAACCTGTGGAACTCCTTGCCAGAGGATATTGTGAAGGACAAGACCATAACAGGGTTCAAAAAAAGAACCAGATAAATTCATGGAGGACAGGTTCATCCATGGCTATTGGCCAGGATGGGCAGGAACGGTGTCCCTAGCCTCTGTTTGCCAGAAGCTGGGAATGAGCGACGGAGGATGGATCACTTGATGATTACCTCATTCCCTCTGGGGCAACTAGCACTGGCCACAGTCGGAAGACAGGACATGGGCTAGATGGACCTTTGGTCTGACCCAGTAAGGCCATTCTTATGTTCTTAGGACTGCCAGTGGCAGTAGGATTTAAACTATAGCAAGTGTATTGATACTTCAGCACAGTAGTACAAATATAACCCTTTCAATCTGAATACCAAAGGATTCAAACAACATAAAATGCTGGAATATGGGGGCTTGAAAGTCTCTTTTTTCAATGGCTGACTACTAGTAGTCTAATAGCGGAAGGCTCTTTTGTTTAGTGTAAATAAAAAAGTGAACTGGCCTCTGCAAAAAACCTTTGGGAATCCAGAAATTAGAGAGGTGAGTGGGTTGCTCCACCACACCTATTTTTGGCATCAGCTATCTGCTCAGTGGCCCCAGAAGGACCTATAAATAGAATTTTCATAGATGCAACTTGCAGGTGTCACACGGCTAACAGTATATTCAATAGCATATTTAATCATAAAAAACAAATTAGAGAAAACAAAATACTAAAACTTTCCAAAAAATACTAATCATAAAATAAAAATAAACTATGTAACAAGACTAAGCCAAATGAGTATCAGTAAGTCTTTCTTACTAAGGGTGTCTATCCTTACCGAGGCTTGTTGGGCCTTGTTGCTTATGAATTCATTGGAAAAAACTGAAGTTTACTTACTCGTAACTGGAGTTCTTCAAAATGACTCTACTCTTAAGTGTGACAAAGCAATGAGCCAACTGATGCAGACTAAAGGTGAAACCTCCTCTAAGCAGTGCCCCCACCCCTTCCTTCAGTGCTTCGGACATTGAGGGAAAAGCTATAACGGGGGTGCTGAGAAACCAAGAAAACACTCTGAGAAAAAGGAGAAGGTGGGAAGTATGATTATATGGCAGAGTTATCTTGAAGAACTTTGGTTACAGATAAGTAACCTTCATTTCCTTAAGTAGTTCTGCATATTATGAGTAGTTTGGCAGACAGTGCAGTAAACTCAGGAGGTCAGAACAGAGTCTAATAACATGAAAAACTGAAGCACAGCTCTACCAAATTGAGCATCCACTTTTGAAGCCAAATCCAAAGCATAATGTCCAGGAAACATATGGACTGACTTTCAAGTCGCAGTCCCATACATTTCCCAAATTGGAAAATTTTTAAGACAAGCAAAAGATGCTGCTATTGCTACGGCGCTAGTAGAAGGAGCTCTCACACCACAACAGAAGCTGTTGCTCACATGTAAATTTAAGGATACATTGTTTTACTCAGCTAGAAACAGTTTTAGAAGATACATGATAATCCTAATGATTCTTTAGACTTTATTTTTATTGTTTTATATAAAATATAAACACATAATGAAACAAAACACATAAATAAATGCACAAGATGGAAATAGAATAGTAGGACTGGAAGGGACCTCGAGAGGTCAACTAGTCCAAGTCCCCTGCACTTATGGCAGGACTAAGTATTATCTAGAACATTCCTGACAGGTGTTTGTCTAATCTGCTCTTAAAAATTTCTAATGATGGAGATTCCACAACCTCCCTAGGCAATTTATAGCATATAAATAACAAAATTCAACGTTCAATATTCACAAAACCTGGAAACAAAACAGAAGCCCCTGAACCCATAGAGGTTACATAGGGCATCAAGTATTAAAGTGACTGATCAGATAAGTGAGAACATAACCTGTGAGTATCAGGGACTAATATATACTAAATAGCAAAAGTATGCAATAATTTCACATGTGACCAGATAGCCTCATATTTTTTCCAAATATTTCTATTAGTCAGCCATTTTTTCCCCAATAAAACTTTGTAGAGAGCTCAATAAGACAGCCTGTGTATGTGGGAAGAACTGCAGATTTCCAGTTTCTCAAAATAAGTTCTATTGTGGCCACTATATCCAATTAACATTAAGAAATGGATTGCATTAACTAATAGTCACTGCAATCCATTTCTTAATGTTAACTGGTAATATCAACTCATTCAGCACCCTTAACACACACAAATTTGGAGAAGGAAAGATAGTGACATTAAGTTCTTGAGAAAGTACTAAATGTGGCATTCCAGAACACATGCATTTTTTGACACATATAGAGGTAACAAGCCTTGTAGATGGGGGAAGTGGTAGATGTGGTATATCTTGACTTTAGTAAAGCCTTTGATACTGCCTTGCATGATCTTCTCATAAACAAACTAGGGAAATGCAACCTACATGGAGCTACTATAAGGTGGGTGCAAAACTGGTTGGAAAACCGTTCCAAGCGTAGTTATCAGTGGTTCACAGTCATGCTGGAAGAGCATAACAAGTGGGGTCCCACAGGGATCAGTTCTGGGTTCGGTTCTATTCAATATCTTCATCAATGATTTAGATAATGGTATACAGAGTACACTTAGAAAGTTTGTGACTGATACCAAGCTGGGAAGGGTTGACAGTGCTTTGGAGGATAAGATTAAAATTCAAAATGATCTGGACAAACTAGAGAAATGGTCTGAAGTAAATAGGATGAAATTCAATAAGGACAAATGCAAAGTACTCCATTTAGGAAGAAACAATCAATCAATTTCACACATACAAAATGGGAAATGGCTGCCTAGGAAAGAGTACTGTGGAAAGGGATCTGGGGGTCATAGTGGACCACAAGCTAAATATAAGTCAACAGTGTAACGCTGTTGCAAAAAAAGGCAAACATCCTTCTGGGATGTAGTAGCAGGAGTGTTGTAAGCAAGACAAGAGAAGGGATAGAGTATCCAACTTTGATTATTTCCAGCACCCATCTGTCTGTAGTGATGGATTGCCATACTGGGTAGCAGCAACTTAAACGCTCTCTGAATGGCTGGGAGATGGTAGTTCTTAGTGTTGAAAGTTGTGGGGGTCTCAAGCCCTCAACCAACCTCTCAAACTTGCTGCCTGGCTAATGGGATATGGTAGATAGATGACAACCATCAAATCATCTTGGGGGCTGTTGTTTCCGGGCTTGTGGCTTGTATTGCCTGTGTATTTGTGCATATGGTGTGGACTGGAATCTCTGTGGGTTGTAATACCTTCCTTGTCTTCTCTTTGTACTGAAGTATAGATACACAGGGACTTCAGAGTCGCCTCTCATCCTGGAGGGTGTGCAGAGACTCATCCGTTTTGGCTGCGAAGAGTTTGGACCCTTTGAAGGCAGGTCCTTCCCTGTTGCTTGCATTTCTTTGGGAAAGCCAGAGAGATGCAGTCAGGACTCCCTTCTCATTACGATTGCAGTGGCTGTAGGTCATGCTGCTATATCTTCAGAGTCTAGGACGGCGTGCAGTGCTGTCCTGGAGATCAGCTGGCCCTCAGAAATGAGTGCACTGAATTGCTTTTTACTTCTCAGGGGAGAAAGTCAATAAAATCTGATATTTTGCCATAATGTGTGTGGTCGTATTTTGCTAATAAAGCTTCATAATTAGCAATTCAAAGGTGAAGCATCACTGAGGAATAAGCTTTTCGGCCAGAAAAGTTGAGTCTCTTCTAGACTGTCATGTGGCGTGTTTTGGGGGTATGATTATCTGCCTCCTTCATTAACAGCATCCACTAACAGGGAGTTTGGTGTGGGATATGAAAAAAGAAACTGTTCCCTTTGCAGGGACATAATATTTCCTGTTGGACCTCTTGGAAGTTGGAACAATTGTTGCAGGGGTCTGCCAGATGTGTTTGACAGGTTCCATGATTGCATCATTCATGGGTTAAGCGATTTTGGATGATGCTGATGTTTGCAGGATGCCAACGAGCTTATCTTGTGAATCCTGCACTTCCTCCAGAGAGATGTCAAGGGAACCTGCAACTCTCCTAGAGAGATCCTGGAAATATCTAAAGTTGTCCCCCACGTTGGGAGGAGGGGACATGATGGTGTCATCTGGGACAGAGGAAGAAAAATGGATTGTTGGTTTGACTTCCTGGTCAAAGATTTCTTCCTGTTAGCTTGTCATCTCTTCAGGGAGTTCAGATGGTCCTGGTACCGACGGCACAGGTGACTGCTGTGTACCCTCCCTGTTTGGAGTAGGAGGTTTGAGGTGGTGTGGGGGATATGCCATCCATGGGGCTCAATACTGCCACCGTGGAGGGAAGGGCACAGGAACCATCCAAGGGTGCCCGTAACACTGTTGTTCTTTGGCCCCTGTATAGTACCCTTGGTGTGACGGGGCCAGTTTGATCGTTTCATGGGCACTGCTCCCACAAATCTCCAATTACAAGTGCAAGGGTGCTCAAACACCTAAAGTAGAGTACCCACAGGGAGAAGAAGATCTCCTTCTGATGCTCTTAAGGACCTCCTGTCAAATGAAACCACTTTTCACTTTTAGCTTGCTCCATATATCTAGCTCTGCCATTCTGGGGGAGGAGAGAGGAACTTGGTGATCCCTTTTCAGAAAAGATCTCCCATCACCATCTCTTTTTAATGAGTTTACAAATTTTGTTCTAGAGAAGAAAAAAAAGTAGAAAAACTGCTCGCTGCTGGCCCAAAGTTAAATTTTTGAAATCCAGGAAATGAAAATTAAGGGACAACTGGCTGGAAGCCAAGTATCTGAAGAAGGATTATTTAGGATATGGCCTAGTGGAGAAGTCTGAGCTGCCTATGGTATAGAGCCTGACGTACAATCTAAGTATCTGACTGGGAGAAAAGTAAGGGTCCAAAAATCTGAACTTAACTCTTGGAATAACTCTGGCAGAAGATGAAAACCCTGCTCTATCTGGAAAGAACTGAAGAAAGGGAGGAGAACGAATCCAATAATTTTGCGTGCTCACCCTGCAAATGGAAGTCACAGCAACGAAAAAGGGAAAATACACCATAAATTCAAAGGCCTGGCTTGACATGAGTAACTGGACATTGGTGAGGCCTCATTTCTTGGGGGATAGGATTAGGGAGGTAAATGGTTCAGCAGGCTAGAAACTGAATTCCTGTACCCTGAATTCCTGTACAACTCAAGGGTAGTCTGACAGAATGCCAACAAAGAAACCTCAATGACATCTGAGGTGAGTTCTTAGGATCCAAGTAAATAAGGGCTCAGATGCTATTAGGTGAATAAGGTCTCAGAAGCTACCCCAACATACCCATAACATTCAAAACCAAATCATAGGTTTTGGGAACATAACAGCCATTTTCCATAAAAACAGCATTAAATATCCCTTCCCTGGATTAGATTAGAGGTGTATATTTGGGAAAGTTAACTTTAAACACCTGTAGCAGGAACTGAAGGGCATGTGGAGGGAATAGTTGCTTATACAAAGATGCTTCCTTTTTTCATCCCCTCCGAGAGAAGCTATATTCAAGAGCTCATAATATTTAACTGCAGTGGATGATTGGCTCCCGGAGAGGCAGCCAGCAATGTGGGGGGAGAGGGATCCTCCAACAGATTCTCTTTCAGATATCAAGTCTATTCAATCTCTCAAGGCTGTTAGTGCCAGGTACTTTGGATTAGAAAACTGGGTGGGGAAACAGGATCAAGAGAAGATGCAGCTTCAACTGGTGCAAGACACACATACTCATTACATCAGAAAAATCAGGACTTGGTGAAACCATTACTGTGACAGTGAAATTATTTCTACCAGGCCCAGCCTGATTTTCCACCATCCTTGGTTAATCTGAGTAATAAAATGGAAACAGTTTCCTAGTTTTTTCTTTCCAACAGTAGGAGAATGAATCTGTCAAGGATTTTGAGAGTGAAGTTCCTGGAGACCAACACAGGGAGTTTGGTTGTCTTGTGTGGAGCAAACCAATCAATGGTTAGAGTTCCACACTATGACAACTTTCATTGATCACCTGCAGGTGTATACTTGGAATATGGGAGTTTTGCTCAGGCAGTGGATTATAATATTCTTTGAATTTGAGGTACATGACTGAAAATAGCAATATGGATTTTTCTACCCAAGTGTCAAGAGAAGGGATTTCAGACAAGAGCTTGGTCTGAGACTACCTCCCAGTTATACATATGCCACTGTAGTCAATTTGTCTAATACCGGCTTTTAGGCAAGAAGGATAAGGTGGATAATGTGGAACGCCAGCACATCGATACTGGACTTCCTCTAAATAGGGAGTCAGATCTCCTGCACTGCTGTTATCTGGGTGAGCTCCACTACCAGCTTGTGACAACTCATGGTGATGCAAGAAGCGGAGTGTCAGGACAAAAACTGAATCTCCTCCATACCCAGGGGAGAAATGGTAGCAGAGGTGGGATTTCCAGTCTATAGAGCAACATCTTCAGGAAAGAGAAAGAGCCAGTGACTGAAAAAAACACCTCAGAGTGGGCACAAATGGAACCAGCCCACAAGACCAATTCATTGCAAAGAGGCCCACAAGTTGAAAGATTATTTAGATTATTTTTTTTTGGTAGAGGAAAAGAAAGTGGAGTAAGACCGAGAAGGGCATGATGACTAAGACTTTGTCCATACTGACACTTTGTTGGCAAAACTTTTGTTGTTCAGGGGTGTTAAAAAAAAACCCTCCTGAAGGACAAAGGTTCTACAGATGAAAAGTGCAGTGTGAAAAGACAGTTACTCACCTTTGTAACTGTTGTTCTTCGAGATGTGTTGCTCATATCCATTCCAGTAGGTGTACGCGCTGCGTGTGCACGCTCCTCGGAAGACTTTTACCCTAGCAACTCCAGCGGGCCGGCAGGTCGCCCTCTAGAGTGGCGCCGCCATGGCGGCTAATATATACCCCTGCCGACCCATCCACTCCTTAGTTCCTTCTTGCCGGCTCCGACAGTGGGGAAGGAGGGCGTGTTTGGAATGGATATGAGCAACACATCTCGAAGAACAACAGTTACAAAGGTGAGTAACCGTCTTTTCTTCTTTTCTTGAGTGTTGCTCATAATCCATTCCAGTAGGGTGATCCAAGCCTATTAGGCGGTGGGTCGGAGTGAGAGTCGCAGCGTGTAGTATGGCAGAGGCCGAAGGCTGCGTCAGTCTTCTTGGAGTGCTGGGACATAGGGCATAGTGGGAAGCGAAGGTAAATGGACGGAGGACGCAGGTCCGCTGCCCTGCAGTTTTCCTTGGATGGGCACTCGAGCAAGGAAAAGCCGTCGAAGAGGCTTGGAGCCCTGGTAGTGTGCACAGTCACGTGGACCCGGAGGATATGAGCCAGTCAATAGCAGGCCCGGAATACATGAATGTCCACCTCACGAGGAGATCCGCTGGGATGAGGGACCAGCAACCCCTTGACACGTTCCATGCTAGGCAACAGAAAAGCTGGGGGGATTTGTGGAACGGCTGGTCGCTCTACATAAAAGGCAGAGTGTCCTTGCGAACATCTAAGGAGTGCAAGCTGCTGCTTCCCGACGGGACGATGGGGTTTTCAGGAAGAATAACGGGTAGGAAATTCTCCTGGTTTACACGATGAAGCCGAGACTACCCTGGGGAGAAAGGCAGGGTTGCGGTCTCCAAGGCAGGGCACCCATTGTCCCGATGGAACAGCCGTATATACGGGGCTCTACATCGAAGGGCCCTCAAGCTTTTTTCGCGACACCCGTCTCGCGGAAAGTGATGGCTGACCAGGAACGAAATGGATGCCGTCTTCCAGGAGAGAGGGAGAGGGAACACGTAGCCAATGGCTCCAAAATACGTAGGGGGACATAAAAGTCAGGGACAAAATGAGGTTTCAAGGTCCCAGGAAGGGGGTGGGGCGGCGGAATCTGGAGGTTAAAGATGCTCCAGACCCCTAAAGGAACCTAGTCACCATCGGGTGAGAAGAAGACGTGAACGGTCATCCCGCTAACCCCGAGTGGAAAGGTGGAATAGCTTGCCAATGAACCCGGAAGAGATGACCACTGGCCAAGGCCTTTGCTGCTTTAAGGGACCAAACGGTAAATTGAGGATGTTAGGGATGGGAACCTCCGGGTGGGGGGGAAAGCGCCGTCTCCGTGCACACAGCACGCAAATATAAACGCTTCCACTTGGCTGAAGTACGTCGCCGCTCTGGTAGAAGGCTTCCTACTTTCCCAGGAGCACCTGCCTCAACCGGGGTAGAGAAATGCAAATTCAGACCTGGTCCAGCACACTCAAGGAGGCCAACGCCTGAGTGAAGGTGTAGCGAACTGAGGTCCGGGTGACGGAAGCGACGCGTTGGTCCTGCGTGATCAGGTCCAGGTGAAGCCGGCAGGACAGGGGTCGGCTACCCCGACAAGCTCAGCAACATGGGACCAATGCTGCCAGGGGCCAAGCCGAGCGATCAAGGATCAGTGGGCCTGTCCCTGCACAAGGGTCCCTTCAGAAGGACCTGTGTGGATTAACGAACGGAGGGAATGTGTGAAACAGGTGTGTCGCCCATTGGGATAAGAAAGGCGTCTGGCACCGAGCCCGCTCGAGACCTTGAAAAGAGCAGAACACTAGGCATTTCCTGTTTCTAGCGGGACCGAAGGAGGTCCCATCTGGGACATTCCCCACCTCTGGAAGAGCGCAAAGGCGATGTCGCCGGGGAAGGGAAACCACTCGTGGGAGAGGAAAGACCCTGCTCAGACCGATCCCCAGCTCGTATTCCGAACCCCTGGAGAAAGGATGCAACGAGGTGAATGGAGTGGGCTATGCAGAAGTCCCACAGCCTCATGGCCTCCCGACACAGAGGAGGAGACCTCGTGCCGCCCTGCTTGTTTATATAGTACACCGTTGTTGTGTTGTCAGTGAAAACCGAAACACAGCGATTCTGGAGCTGCTGATGGAATGTTTGACAAGCAAGGCGGACCGCCCTCAATTCCCGCACGTTGATGTGGAGGGCTAGCTCAGGAGGGGACCAGTGGCCTTGGGTCCGCAGAGTTCCGAGATGAGGTCCCCAGCCCAAGTCTGATGCGTCTGTTGTTAGGGACATCGAGGGCTGGAGCGGATGGAATGGGAGCCCCGCACACACCACGGACTGGTCCAGCCACCAATGGAAGGAGTGTAGGACGTCCTGAGGAATTGTGACAATCGTATCCAAAGGACGCCTGGCCGGACGGAGCTGAGCAATGAGCCAGGACTGGAGGGGTCTGAGTCAGAACCGTGCGTACGCTGTGACGAATGTGCAGGCTGCCATGTGGCCCAAGAGAGTCAGGCAAGTGCGTATCGAGGTCAGAGGCACTGCATGCAACCTGTGGATGATGGCTGTCAAAGCCTGGAACCGCGACAAAGGAAAAATGGCTCTGGCCAGAGTGGAGTCCAGAATGGCGCCAATAAACTCTATTCTCTGTGCGGGGGTTAGAATTGACTTCTCGGCATTGAGCATCAGGCCCAGGTTTACAAAGAGTCCCCTGACCATGCGGACGTGATCGAGGACTCGCTCCTCTGAGGGTCCCCGGATGAGCCAGTCGTCGAGGTACGGGAATACATGCACGCGACTGCGGCGAAGGTAGGCAACGACTACAGCCATACACTTGGTAAACACTCTCGGGGCCATAGAGAGGCCGAACGGTAGGACCGTAAATTGATAGTGACGGTCGCTGACGACGAACCGAAGGAACCTCCGGTGGGGCGGGAAGATGGCTATATGGAAGGAAGCGTCCTGCATGTCGAAGGCGGCGTACCAGTCTCCCGGATCCAGGGAAGGGATAATGGTCCCCAAGGATACCATACATAACTTCAACTTCACCAGGTATCTGTTGAGCTCTCGCAGGTCGAGTATAGGCCTGAGGCCTCCCTTGGCCTTGGGGATCAGAAAATAGCGGGAATAGAACCCCTTGCCCTTTTCGCTCTCTGGAACCTCCTCTATGGCCCCTTTGTCAAGGAGCATTTGCACCTCCTGGAGGAGAAGTTGCTCATGAGAGAGGTCCCTGAAGAGGGACGAGGGAGTGGGGCAGGAGGGTGGGAATGAAACAAACTGCAGATGGTAGCCAAGCCGCAACGTGCGGAGGATCCAGCGGTCCGAAGTAAGCTGGGACCACGCCGGGAGGAAGAACAAAAGACGGTTGGAGAAAGGAGGAGATGGATCCGTAGGAGGAACTGATACAGCGCCCCCGGGTGCACCTTCAAAATGGGGGCTTGGGGCCGGAGGAAGGCTTGGAGGAAACTTGGTTTTGTCCTCCCTGATTGCCCGACTGCCTACGCCGGCCATTCCTATTGTGCCGCCTGGCGTAGTCTTGCCTCTGCCTGGACTGGGGGTAGGGCCTGTGCTGTTGCTGGGGCCGGAAGGGTCTGCGCTGGGTGACCGGCGTATGCATCCCCAAGGCACGCATAATGACCCTATTACCTTTAAGGCTTGTAGCCGAGGGTCAGTCTTGTCCAAAAACGGGCCCTGGCCCTCAAATGGAAGGTCCTGGTTGGTGTATTGGAGTTCCGGAGGAAGGCCAGAGACCTGTAGCCAAGAGATGCGGCGCATAGTAACGCCCGAGGCCAGAGTTCTGGCTGCCGAGTCTGCAGCGTCCAAAGCTGCCTGCAGGGAAGTTCTTGCAACCTTCTTTACCTTGTCAAGGATTGCAGAGAATTCTTGACGAGCGTCCTGCGGAAGCAGCTCTTTAAATTTATCTGCCGCCACCCAGGTGTTATAGGTGTAGCAGCTCAGTAGAGCTTGCTGGTTGGATACCCGCAGCTCCAGGGCGCCTGCAGAATAGACCTTCCGGCCAAGGAGGTCCATACGCCTTGCTTCTTTAGACTGGGGGGAAGGGGCTTGCTGACTGTGGCGCTCCCTCTCGTTCACAGACTGGACGACGAGGGAACACGGGGGCGGGTGAACATACAAATATTCATAGCCCTTCGAGGGGACCATGTATTTGCGTTCCACGCTGCGAGCAGCGGGGGGAACGGAAGCCAGGGACTGCCAGATGGTTGTGGCGTTGGCTTGGATGGTCCGAATGAAGGGAAGGGCGACACGAGTGGGCGTATCTGCCGACAGTATGCTCACTACTGGGTCCTCCACCTCTGAGACCTCCTCAGCCTGCAAATTCATGTTTTGCGCTACACACCTGAGGAGGTCCTGGTGTGCCCTGAGGTCAAGTGGAGGGGGACTGGTGGATGTTGTCCCTGCCACTGCCTCATCCGGGGAAGAAGACGAGGAGAGACCTGGCAGGAGTGGATCCGCCGGCGGCTCTGTTTGGAGTACTGCGTCTGGCTCTGGTGGGTGCTCAGGGTCCTGAGGCTGAGATGACCTCTCCTCTGCAGGGGACGGAGGAGGACGTGAAGAGGTGGCCTCTGGAGCCCTGTGTTCGGAGGCGGACGAACGCGGAGGGATTTGCTGAGGCCTGGGCCTGGTGGTACGCCCAGGGGGTCCAGAACCCCCACTGCTGAGGCCCATGCTCCTGCTGGGTCTCGGCAAACAGAGCAGCAGGCCTGTCAGCGTCTAGGTATGCGGTGTCTGCTCTCGAAGAGACTGATATCTGGCGAGAGGGCCACGGAGGCGCCGAACGAGAGTGCTACTGGTCCCGTACTCCTGACGGTGAAGACCTTCTCGGTGCCGGAGATCGGTACCATGAGCCATACCGGTGCTGCGATCGAGACCGGGACCTGCCACCAGCCCGGTGCCGGGAGGTCGACCTGGATCTGGATCGCCGACCGCGAGAACGGCTCCTCGAGTCATGGTGCCGGTGACGATGGCTGGAGCCGGAGTGGTGCCGGGAGTATTGGGACCGGTGTGAAGATGACCTACGCCGCGAGTACGACTGGTACTGTCGCGGAGAGCTGTGGCGGGACTGCGAGCGGCGTCTTGAGCGAGACCTCTCTCGGGACCGGGAGCGGTGCCGGGATCTTGACTGTGATCGGTGCCGACCTGGGGAATCCAGGGACGGTGCTCGCATGGTCATCGGCTTGCCCTTCGATTGAAGAACCCGCACCGGTGGTGCCGGGGGTTGGGGCAGCGCAGACTCCGTCAATGCAATGAGGTCCCTGGCCGAGGAGAATGTCTCGTGCGTAGAGGGGACCACCAGCTCGACCCCAGATCTTAGCGGGGAGCTGGGAGGGACCGGACTCGACGGACCTCCTAGGGCCGGAGTTGACGAAATCCCTGGCCCGGACGCTGCAGCCGGAGTCGGTGCCGGGCGCTCCGTCCGAGCCTGCTTCGGGGTGGAGGACGCTGACGGTCTTTTCCCCAGGCCCGGTGCCGGAGAAGGTCGGTGCCGCGGCGTTTTCGCGGGCCCGGAGTGGTCCGGTGCCGTAGCTGAGGCTGCACTCGGTGCCGAGGAGGAAGGGTTAAGCGCCGCTTCCATCAGGAGAGTCTTTAGGCGCTGATCCCACTCCTTTTTGGTTCTCGGTCTGAAGGCCTTACAAATCCGGCACTTCTCGGAGATGTGCGATTCCCCAAGGCACTTCAGGCAGGCATTGTGGGGATCGCTAGTGGGCATCGACTTCTTGCAGGCCGAGCATGGCTTGAACCCCGGCGAATCAGGCATGAGCCCGGCGCCGGGTGCGGGGAAGGGTAAGAACCTCAAGCCCGCTAACTATATACAACAAGAACTACTAACCACCAACTATTCTATACTTCACAACTATAACTATAACTAGAACTAGAACTAGAAAAACGACGAACAAGGAGAAGCTAGGGACGTGGAGGACAGCTATGCCGCGCTCCACAGTTCCAACGACCAACACGGTGGTAAGAAGGAACTGAGGAGCGGACGGACCGGCAGGGGTATATATTAGCTGCCATGGCGGTGCCACTCTAGGGGGCGACCTGCTGGCCCGCTGGGGTTGCTAGGGTAAAAGTCTTCCAACGAGCGTGCACGCACGGCGCGTACACCTACTGGAATGGATATGAGCAATCTCTTGAAGAAGAACAGCGCTTTGTCGATAAAAGTGTTCTCTTGCCTACAAAGCCACTTCCACTAGTGGGGGTGGGGGCTTGGAAGTTTTTTGTTGTCAGGAGAGCTCTCTCCTGCTGACAAACAACAGCTACACTGTGCACCTTTTAGTGGCACAGCCATAGTCTAAAGACATCTCTTCTCCTCCAGGCTTTTAGCAGGCATCAGACAAAAATTGGGCAAAAAGGGCAAAACTGGAACTTCTGTCAAACATTTCACATATTTGCCTCCTGTTTCTTGACAGGTGAAGCCAAAATGCTGATTGTAAAGGCTTTTGCCAGTCAGATATAATGGAATATTACTAAAAGGGATGTATGAAAATACCTATCATCATTAAATAAATCTCACAAATTACTTTTTACAGACATCAAAAGCCATAATTTATTTGGCTGGCTGGTTTCCAAAATTACACAACCCCCCCTCCCAAAAACAAAAGCTAATTTAAATACAGCAACTCACCAGGGAAGGTACTTCCTGCTGCAAAAGCAGCATTTTTGTCATACTTAACGTTCAAACACACAGGTTTCTCAGGGTCAGGCAAGACATTGAACTTGATTATAGGGCAATCTAACGTGTTCCTGTTGTATGAGGCTTTAAGCTGTAACGTATGCTCTCCCCTGAAACATACAGCAATCATATAACAAACTGTTATAATGCAATAAGTTAATAGCAGTTTTTCAAAAAGCTGTTTAAATGGATTTTCACAAAGGTACTTGCGACTTATTTGGCTTTCCGAGCTTACAATATTCTCCTCCCCATGCCCACTTCTATCATTGATATAAAAAATTATAGTAAAGGCGAAAACCTAGTATTAATGAAAATGTTAGAAATATCATGAGTCAAGAAATGTCCAAAGTTTAGCATGTTCTCAAAACTAACTATGCACTGAGAGTTATTTGCATTTACTTTTGCTTTAATATTCCACCATTTTGACCAATTCGCAACCCCCTTTTCAGGATCTGACTTGTAGGACAGTTTAGATCATTAGGACTGGAAGGAGAGAGAGCTATTTAAAAGGTCACCTGAGAGAAATGTGTTCTAAACCATTCCCAGTCCTTGCTAGCCAAGGATTGAAGCTGAACATAGGCCTCACACCTAGCAACATACACTGAGACTATTAGACCATGAAGAGGTCATTAACTTCATAATACAGAAATCTGAGGGTTTTTTTAATTTACAACACTACATTTTAAACTATGGTGAAAGACGCGAACATTTTTCTTCAAACTTAAAAAGTTATTCTTGTTCAAAATATCTTAAGTTAAAAATGCAAAAATATTAACTGATATAAAAACTGTAAGCATCAAAACAGAAGTGTGTGTTTACAATGTCATCCTCACACATTTTTGCATAACATGGAGCTGTTTTGGCTCTTTGGAAAAATTATTACAAACAGCTTAGTTGCTGAGTACTACAATTATTGGATCCACAGATCTTCTCTGTGCCACCTGGCTGGCTTAGAAGTATTAAAAATTGTTATAGTTTATCTTGGGTTGAATGTCTCAAACCATGCTCCCTGTGTCACCAAGACTGGACCTATAAAAGGAAACCAGTTGACTTCAGTCCCTTAGTTTCTGTCTGCTTATATGGAATGCAGGAGTCTTTAAAGAAAAGAAAAAAAAACAGCAGCAACTAATTTGTGGTAGAAATATACGTGGAAAACTCTAGGCTACTTAACAGGACCTGTAACTATATTTCTCTTTCATTCCAATGCTCCTTAAAATTTCCACTCCAGGACCTTCTCTAGACTGGGAAAAACGTATTTGTTTAAAAAAATGTTAGCAAAAACATTTTAACGAATATTTTTAAACATCGCTTGATACACCTCTAAAAATTAATGTTATTGACTTTAACACATTAATTGGGTATGGTTAACCCTAGGCAGTAACACATTTTTAAAGATGTTAAACCCCTATCTACACTAGGTGCTACATGATTGTTAAAATATGCATTTTTAGAGATTTTTTCCACATCTAAAAAAAATCCCGTAAACAAAAGCAGCAGCTTCTCTTGGCAGACGTATGGAGTAAGCTATTACATTCTGTAAAAAAAAAAAAAAAAAAAAAGACTCTCTCAAAGCTGAACAATTAGTCCAGCTTATGCACCCAAACAATAAGTTACTTCTCAGGAAATTCTGAGCTAAAAAATTAAAAATTCTGCACACAATATTTTAAAATTCTGCAAAATTCTGCATATTTTATTTGTCAAAATAACACAATATAATCATACCAGTTTCAATTATTTTTGGTCATTTATATGTGTTAGCATGTCTGTAACAATACAGGCAACAAAGAAAAATTCAGGAAATGTTTGACAAATAGATTCATTGGTAGGTATATTAATACAATATTCTGAATAATAATTCATTTAAACTATAGTATAGAACCGTATTTCCCACACCTCTCAGAACCAGTGAAAAGGCTTGGAGGAGTTAGGGGTAACGGAGGAGCTGAGGGAGAGAGAAGTAAACTGCTGGGAAGGAGATTGGGTGTGAACTTGGAGGGTTAGTGGGAAAAGTATGGAACAGATTTTTTGAGGGGATGGGGAGGGATTGTTAGGGAGCTTCCCCCATGCAGACCCTGGCTGACCCCCTAGCCCCTCCCATTCAGTCAGGCACATCTGCCCCTGTCCCCATGTGTTCCTGCACCCCCATGTGTCCTTGTACCCCCTGTCCACGTGTCCCTCCATTCACACTCAAACACCCACTCTCCTGTCCCCATGTGGCTGTCTCCCCACGCAACCACTCCCTTTCTATGTCTCTGTACCCCCTCCCCGTGTCTCTGTACCCCCACTCAGTCACCCTCGGTCCCTATATAGCTCTGCACCCCTTCCATCTCTGCCCATGTGGCCCTGCGTTTCCACTCCCATTCAGCCCGACCCAGACTGTCCTCCCCACTAGCCCTTATAAGCCCCTCTCTGACACCCCCCTCCCCAAGCACCCCATACTGTCTGTCTCCCCATAAGCCCTGTCTCCTGACCTGGCCTGGCTGGCACTGAGAAGTAGGCAGGTTCTTTCTTATCCCTAGCTGGCTGGGAGCTGCTGCTATGTTCTATTGCCATTGTGCCCTATAGTGAGCAAAAGGTAGAACTGCATAAGTTATTTTCTGCAGGGAGCTGCTGCTGTTCTTGCACCTCAGTGCTCTCTGGTAGGCAAAAGGCATAACTGCAGCAACATTTCATCAGAAGCTTTTTTTCCTGTGCAAAAAATAAAAAATGTGTGTGGCTTATTAATTATGTGCACACGCAGTAGTGCAGAATTCCCCCAGGAGTAAATAAGTTAAGTGTTTGCACTTAGTTGCCAGAAAGTCATCTAGAGCTACTTTAAACATGCAACTAATTAACTTAAAGGTATCTAATAAGAGTCTTTTCAGAAGTTAACTTTTGTCTATACATTTCCATGACTTACCTGGGTGCATGAATACTAATTATTCCCAGATTAGCCCTACCATTTTCATCTGTTTTATGTTGTTGGCTTGAAGGAATGATCTGTCAAGAGAGTTGAAGGTTGTCAAGACATTTTTTTCTTTTAATGAGACAGAAGTAGTGTCAAGTCTTATATTACACCAAAAATAGAAGTTTTCCCTTTTTCTATCACACTTTATTTCAACTCAATACCTTTCCTTGTATTCTGACAATTCAGCTTTTTTTTTTTTTTTTATACTGTGCCTCTCCTGACTCTCATGATTTAATGAAGATTTTAACAGGTTCTGGAATATCCTTGACCAGTTTTTAAGTCATTTTGTCTGACTAAGCAGATTTTGGTTTAATTAACCAGTTTATATATTTTAATACGGTTACATGTTTTGTTATATTCTGATGTTGATTTAGTTATTCTGTAGTATATGCTAATTGGGCTATATATTAAGTTGCTTGCACTCTCTACAAATGGCCTCCCACTTCTCATTTGTATCTATCTAGATTTGTTTAGAGTTTTTTGAGGGTGATTACAATACAGAACGTTACAGACATAACTGGTATATATGGCTATGAAACAAAGATATACTATGTACACATACTACTATAAATGCGCATGCCCAGTGGAATACACAAAGGGACCAGTGCTCAAAAAAACTGACAACTGCATACCACACCAATTCACTATTAACCAATTGTAAGGACTGAGAACTTATTTGACATTCTTGTTAGCGGCTTCCCCCCTCATTCAAAACAAATGGGTAATGCCTCTCACCTGTGGAATTGAGAGGTAGGCCAATGTTATTGCTGAGAAGTAGCAGGCAGTGATTCCCAGAAGTAGCATGGGAAAGGATAAAGAATTTTGATTCAGAAGGATAACAGGCAGAATAGAAGTTATCCCATATAAAGGCAAAAGCTTTGTAAATTAAGGGAATTTGGAAACCAATCAAGTAGTACCTTTCTTCCAAAGATGCCTCTTCAGAGGAAGAGAAACCTATTTTGTCAGTTTTTCTCATACGAGGTTCAGACACGTTCTTCTCACACGCCACAGCAGATCTTGTAGAAGAAGCCCTGATTCCCTCTGTGAATGGTTTCCCAAATGCCCAACTGGTGCAACATTAATATCTAGCAACTTTGAAAACCTAAGGCCTTGACTGTTTGGATGGAATCGAAACAGGGTACATTTGCCACATGTACTTTGTAGGTTCAAGATGTATCTTTAGATTTCTAGGGATGTCCATTTATGCTATGACCTCACAAAGGAGTGTTAAGGATTGGAAAAAAATGATGAAAGAACGATTTCCCAAGAACTGTGGAAAAAACATCACACTTTGGGCAGAAAGCTTTCTGAAGCTATGACAATATTTTCCCCAATAGCAGCAGTGTATATTTTGTATAGAGAGAACAAATAAAGAATGTTTAGTTGTAGGACTTCAACCAATCAGCCTGGGAAAACTCTAGAATAGCTGAGATCACAAGAATTTTGTGATTATTATTCTGGTAGCATCTAAAGTCCAGTGCTCCTGGAGCGAAACAAACAGGAATGGTGTCAATGTTTGTGTTGTGACTGGCTACAATAGCCCCTGAGATAAGGACCTTTGGCGTCACCTGCCTCGGTCTCATCGGCGTCCGCTCCTCAAGGTGGAGCGGTGGCTGGAGTCTGTCAGTCGAAACCCAACCAGACAACCTGGTGGGAGGTGATAGCGACCTGTGTGGACTACGCATGGGCTGGTTGCTGAGTGGCAAATGGTATCAGGAACATTCCCTCGACTGTGATCGGTACCGAGTTGGGGGCAACTGCAGAGATCCCAGCGGTGGCTTGCCTCTGACTGCAGGACCAACATTGGCGGTGCTCCTGATACCGGCATGGACATAACGTCCTGGGCCTCTTGCAGGGCCTCTGGCATGGAGGGCATCCGGACATCCGGAGAAGACTCCTCTGAATGGGCCAGGCTACTCCGCTCGATCTGAGTCAGAGGCCTAGAGACCGATGGGGAACAAGGACTGCCTAACATGGGTTTAGCCTCTTCTCCTCCACAGCACTGGAGTAAGACTGGGGAAGGCCTCTCCTTAGCCTTCTTGGCATGCCCTGCGAACGGGGAGCGGTGCCAACTGGTAGATGGTGCCAGGGGGTTGCAGTGCACCAACACCATGGTACCCAGTGCTGACTCGGAGCGGCGCGCCGGAGTCAGGATCAATGCCGACTCCATCAGGATGGCCCAGAGCCTAATGTCTCTCTCGGTCCAAGGCTTAAACAACTTGCAAATCTTGCAGCGATTGCTGAGATGGGTTTCACCCAAACAGTGTGAACAGTCTGCATGCAGATCACTCACTGGCATTGGTCGCCTACAAAAGTTGCATGACTTAAAACCCAGGACATGGGGCATGCCCCAACCCAGGCGCACTAGCTAAACTAAACTAAAACTATCAAACTACTAACTACAGGTACTATACACTGAACGAACAAGAGTTCTGGGGAAGAGCTGCAGCAAAGCTGGAGCAGAGCAGTTCCAAAGCACCTTCACTGGTGGCAAGAAGGAACTGAGGGTGGGGAGAGCATGCAGCGCCCCTAATACCATGCCATGGAGGTGCCACTCCAGGGGCCACTAGAGGCACTCCCCTATTGGTACTGCTAGGGGGAAAAAATTCCAACACTGGTGCATGTGGCGAGCACACACACCTATTGTGGAATACACATGAGCAATCACTCGAAGAAAAAGGTGTTTTATTAATAACAGTGAATTCCTTGCAAACCACTGGCTGCCTTTCTTCGGAAAGCCATGAAGATTTTTGGGTTTCTTTTGCTAGTGGTAACTGTAGCGTACTTCCCCAGGCTATTTACAGGAGGGGTAGTATGCTATTTGGGCCATTCAGCCGAAACAGGTACTGGGGCCAATACCCTGATTGCGGAAATAGCCTGCAGATGGCCCCAGGAACCTGCAAATATGTCTGCCTCTTCCCAGGCTAGCTTAGACCCACGTTAAGTATTTGGGGAGAGATCTAGTACCACTCAGAGCTTTATTCCATTTGGAACACAGGTAGCAATTTCCCACTTCCCCCCCACAACCTCACAATGGTGCAGCTGCATGGGGAATGGAAATCTTATGTGCCTTGGTTCTGGGCACAGACTGCTTGAAGTGCTCCTTAAGCTTTAATGTAGAGCTAGCCTATTGAGAAGGAGATGGGCAACCCTCTCCCCAACCGTGAACCCCTTTCCCTGGCAGAGTGAAGGTCCATGGGCCAAAACTGAGACAAGCACAATTCCCCATTGCACTGCTGATGAGACAGAGCTTCATAGGAATAACAGGCTTCTTTGCATGCCCAGATGTGCTGCAGGACACAGAAGAGGCAGGTTGGGAAAGCAAAGGAGAAAAAGGTTTAAATCGTAATTTGTATAGCATTTGCTCATTAACAATATGAATCACTTCCTTATGAAAGGAATGCTTGGCTTTTGTCTTTTTGACACTCAGAGCCTTTGGAATTTGCAAGACTTAGCCCTGAGCAGGCTGTGAGAAGTTCTCCTCTTCGTGGGAATCCTCATGCTCCTGGTCAAGCCTCCCACGGTGGAGCCACAGCTTTGGGCAGGGGAGTAGAGGCCCCAGCAGGCCATTCTGACTCAAAGCCCTAGGCCATGACAAAACAAGGCCTGGTGGATTATAGCAGCAGGGTATAGCTGTCCTTTGAGGCACCTGAAAAACTGCCTGTAGCACCTCTTGGGCTTGGCTGAATGCTTGCAAAGCTTCTTTGCTGTGACAGTAGAGGGAAGAGGGAGCCCACTGCTGTACCAAAGAAACCAGAGATTACAGCCTCAATATTCTGGTGATTCCTCAGTGAAGAAGAGAGGAGCTAGAAGGTTAAATGAAATCACCCAGCATGAAAATGAATAAAAATTAAAGTTAAACAACAAAGTATTTGGAGAAACTGAACCATCACATCTTCCCTGGTGTGTCTCTTACACAACTGCAACCCCTCCCTGCAAAGTTCTATAATGCTTATAACTTTTCAGAACAAAATTATGCAGCACATTGAAAGATTAAAAATTTGGAAACCGCATAAACTGAACTAAGTATTAATAAATAACAGAAGAAATACTGTAGTGATTACATTATTCATTTTCACATTTATTTCAGTATAAACCTCCAATTTTAAATTTATCTAAAGCTGATGCAGAACCTCCAGTAAACATTTTGTGGCCTGGGTAGAAGGGTGTAGTTTAACTCTGGAGCCTTCAGCACCAAATTCCACAGATGAGGGATTACCCATTTGCGATGAATGAGGAGAGAAGCTGTGCAGCAGAAAAAGAAAATCCCATTTGCAATTGTGAAGACCATTTTACAAATATATTTCCATAATATCCTAGTGGCAACAGCAGCAATTGCTTACACACAGCTAAACTGTCTCCTCCTAATTTCCACTTGACCTTCACTGCAAAGAGCCTTGATCTCAAAATTAGAAGAGGGAAACAAGCAGGGAAGCAAGAATTATGTTGCCTGCCAGTTTTTTGCAGACCATCAGACAGTTCTCGATGGGCTACAGTTTGAGAAATACTGAACAAGGTGATTATGTACCATACTACTGACTCTGTTCTTTATTGTCATTTGGTAAGTTACTTAAGTACAAAACTGAAGACTAAGTAAAAGAAGCAATACGAAGAAATGTAGTGAATATGGAGAAGGTACAGAGAAAGGCCCAGGGAGATAAAGTTACAAATGAATAGCATAAATTATTAGTTTTATTACTGTATTTAATTTTAGTTAACAAGAAAAAAGAACTGTGGAATCTGTGATGGAATTATTATTTTTTATTTATTGTATGTTACTACTGCCCTTTTACTGATTATTCTGCCCTTTTTAGCTGGCATATTCACATCTGTACTTTAAAATTCCACAATATATTTTTAAAGAGGAGAAACCAGATAGAGCTGTAGGGAGATGATGTAGCTATATCTTGGTAGATGATATTTATGAGCTTTGATACATAAAAGCTGCCAGGACATCTTCTAAACTCTCATTTACCTTTAAGTTGCTAGCCTTGATAAGACTGATTTTGACATTTGGTTCAGGAGATGGATTTTCCCACTGATCACAGAGCTGAACTATCAGAGGCTTCTGCAATTCTCTGCCATTAATTACTGAAATAGGCTGAAAAAGATACAAATATATATATGTTTTACTTTATTATAAAGAGACTGTCAGACAAACATTACAGGGCTGTTAGCAAGAACTACCCTCCTCCTCCCATCAAATCATGACCAAGGAACATGAGGTCATGACTTCCATCAGCTGCCTCCTAAACTAGGCTGCCTATGGCAGAGCATGAAAGCCCCAGTGGAAGCAATGCATGGAGGAGCAGGTATGTTGGGTCATATGCACCTGAGAATGCTTGGTCACATGGCGCAGCCGGGGCCCCTCCCTGCAGGGCAGCTGAGCCAACTGCTACACACAAAATGACCGGATGGTCACAGTCTAGTTCAAAACACACAGGTATCCTGTAACGGGGTGTGGCAGGGCCACAAGACTTCCAGCAAGGGGCCTCAGAGGGTCTGGTATACCTTGTCACATATCCATATAAATAGGGGCACTGGTGGAAGCTTGAATTGCTTCTGTCTATACTATAGTGTCTTGTAGAGATAGTGAACTTTGATCTCCAGGGCTGTTACGTTGTAGAAACTTTCAGGAATACTGAATATACTATACTGAAAGAAAAACTCAACAGTTTTCAAAATTAATCTTTACTCCTTATACTTCAAAAACTCTGGAAATATAAAAAGCTGGTATTAAACCCTTTGATCTGAACCAAAAGAAGCTGACTCACCTCCCCTAAATCTGGCCAATCCATAAGATGTAGTTTAACTGGAGGTCCTGAAGTCAAATTTACTCTGAGAAAATCAGAAAATTCACGCCAAGCAAAACACAATTCTTTGCTTCCAGGAGGGCCTGGATAAAACCTAATACCTTTGACTGCCATGGTCTGTGTACTTTCCTATTAAGAAACAGAAGAGTAACATGTTTTTCATAAAAGCAAAGCGACATGTAATTTATTCTTTTGTCAGATTTAAAAATGTGACTTACTATTTATGTACATTGGATGCCAGTCTTTTTGTTGTACATTGTATAATAAATGAAAAGATTATATTGCAATGTTTGATCTGTTACAATGTCAAGGTATTTTGGGATATGCAAATAAAGTAACTGATTTTAAGATAATTCTACATATTCTTAAAACAGCTATCTTCCTAGTAAATGGGGTTTTATCTAATTATTTTTATGCCATGATACCTAAGGACAGGTCATACAGGAAAACAACCATGCAAAACTGTCAAAAATGCATAAGCCCAGACACAATATATATTTGCTTGTCTTAGCATGATGACTCAACATGAAAAAACAAACGATAGCTTATTCCCAGTCAAAATAAATAATTCACTCAAATGAAGGAGCAGAATACTGAAAGGCTCGGTTAAAATCAAATACTAGCATACATTAAACTGCCCAAGACAGAAAGCAAGATCAGCCACTTGTCTTTATTGCCCGAACCCATAAAAATGAAAAGCAGGTTGAGGATCTCAATTTATTCAAACATAACTATAGCAGAGATATTGCATGCAATAATAAATGCTAAAAGCTTTTAAATCCAATTATTTAGGACGTACAAGTGGAGCCACACCAAAAAAAAGTGAATTCTGTAACACAACTGTATGGGACAGCATAAAAAATCTCCTTCCCTTTATATTTGTTGTTGTTTGCCATTGAAAATTAAAGTTCTATTTGACAGAAATTCTGTGTAGCAGGATTTTGTATCTTTATGCTAGAAATTAAGAAAAAATACAATTCATATCAATTGGAAAATAGCAAAACATTATAAAGGAAAACAAGGAACATGAAAAATGATATCAGGAGTTGAAAAAGTCATAAAATCTTAGTTAGTTTACCAATCAATGATTGAACACTGAAAGAAACTGCATTTACAATATATATGCTAAAATTGTTTTAGACAACACATCAGCTTGGAGAGAGAAAGAAAGATTATTAACCAGGCAATGACAGATATAATTTACATCAACTTCAGGCAAAATGAAATGATAAAACAATTATCAGTTTATTGCTAAGAAACAAAATGGAACTTTTGTTTCAGATGTTAGTTTTCTGAGAAATTGGCTTAGAGGAACTCTTATATGTGTCACTGTACATTTTAATGTAATTATATATATGCATAAATCATACAACAGTCCATAATTATTTTATCAGCAACTAGAGTCCACATTTTGAAAAGCTAAAGCAAACATCTGTTTCTGTACCCCAAACCTAACAAAAATCACTCTTTGCTGTCTACACATCAATTTATACTTTTTTGAGGAAACTTGCTGGCTCTAGCAACTCCTTCTGCCAAGTCCACTATGTCCTGGGTATTTCCAAGAAGATGGACTTTTAGAAGAACTTGGGGTAACATGTTCTTCAGTCACACAGAGACAAGCTGAGACCTTGCAATTCCAGAAACTTAAGGGTGGCACAGGCATTGAAAAATACTGGGATCATCTCTATTAGCGATTCAATAATGCATCTAATTGTCTATATCTAGCCATTATGTCGTCGTCTTCTTTTTTCCCCCACACCAAACATCCCTACATTCGCAAAGCACAAACACAAAAGACTGAATGAGAAAATTATTTAAAAAAAATAAACTGACACCTAGAAGCAAGAGACATAAAAAGGAGCATGGACTAAGAACAGGTCAAATGACAAAAAGTTTGAAGCATAACCTGAAAAATGAGATTTGTTGTATAGCTGCAGCAATAGCATGGAGATTTATCATGAGTAGTAAAAAAGGAACGTAAGTTGCTGTATCCCCTAGTTGTAACAGGCACATGGGATACAGTTTAATAGATTTCTAAGATCACCCTACTCTTTTAACCTATCAAAGAGAGACTTTTTTCCAATTTTGGTTAAATTTCTGCTGGGCGACAAATAGTTTTATTATAAATCAATTGCTACATGCTGGCAACAACACACTGTATGACATCTTAGGAAGTATTTCTGAGTACCTACCTGCCACGTAGTTTTCAAATTTGATTTATCCAGCCCATTCCCAGAAACTCCTAAAGAATTTATGCAAGAGGCTGAGAGGGTCTGAATCTGATTCCCATACTGGTCTGTAACCATCACATCTATTAAAAAGAAAGCAAGCTTATTTTTCCAACAAAATATGTGACTGCGCAATGTCCTCTTTAATAAGACAAAGTATGAACATGCACAAAATCTATATATGTATATACTCGATCATAAGCCGGAAAAATTTTATGATCCATTCATAAGCTGACTCTATAATTCAGGGGTCAGCAAACTTTGGCTCCTGGGCCATCAGGATAAGCCGCTGGTGGGCTGAGATGGTTTGTTTACCTCAAGCATCCACAGGCATGGAGGTAAACTTACGTAAACAAAGTGTCCTAGCGCGCCAGCTGCTTACCCTGATGGGCCGGTACAGCAACTGGTGGGGAAATTTTTTATTGGGGGGGGAGGGGGGAACAGAAGCTGCAGGTCAGGGAGTAACCCCTGTGACCACTCCACATGACCCCACCCCTAGCCCGGGACCCCCACACTATCTTCATCCCATCCCTTCCCACCTTATCTGGGGAGGGCCAGGGGAGGATGTGTCTGGTCTGGCTGGAGCTGCTCCGGCAGGATGGGTAGAGTAGCCACAGCCTGCTCTGGCAGGCCAGACTGGGCAGCGCAGCCACAGCAAATTCCTATGGGCTGGGCCATGGCGGCATGGCCATAGCATGCTCCGGCAGGCCAGGCAGTGTGGCCATAGCTTGCTCTGGGGGGCGGGACCAAGCGGCATGGCTGCAGCCTGCCAGCCCCGGAGCTACAGCTGCTTCAGAGGCTGGGGGGAGAGCAATGTGGCCAGAAGCAGAGAGACTCTGGCCCCGTCTCTGCTGCCTCTTCTTGCTCCCTCTGTTGGGGGGGGGGGGGGAAGGCGCTATGTCCCACCTCTCCCTCTCTATACCCATTCATAAGCCGATCCCCTTCCCTTTTTCACTAAAAAAATTCGGCTTATGAATGAGTATATATGGTAAATAGGAAATAGTGAAAAATACATTCATTTACTCTAGCCACACTGACAAGGACTCCTTCTTTCCCATCCACACACATTTACCTTTAGCAGTAGATCATCTCTTAACTTGACACAGAATTAAAAGAGAAGTCTTCTTAATATTGAAACTCATGTGAGAGCACATTAAAGCACTGACATGAGCTGTCTTATGCTGATTTTTTTCTTGCCTCATAAATGAAATAGGAGATTTGTTTCAAGATACACTTTTATATCCCCACAAAATGTTCCTAATATTTTTAATTTCTAGAGGTTAGTTAAGTAGATATTATCTGATATTTTTCAGACCATGTTGAGGTCATTTACACATTCAGCATACCTGAACTACTTGTATACTATAGAAAAAAACCCTCTTTATCAGCTGAAAAAAAATCACAACATATTATTTCACTGACATTTCTACCAATAAAATACCTCATAGCCAAACATTTGTAGCATCATAGCCAATGGGAACTTAAGTCATCATTGCACGCATAATAAAGACATTGAAATATGAGGTAAAAGCTGTGAAAAACATCAAAACTGAGGAATACTGAAAAGGCTGATGCCTCAACATGCCTATTTCCATTCAAATTAGGACCCTCAGCCTTAAAATAAATTAATATAGAGATGACCAGATTTCTGAGATGAGGTCTGAAATAGTATTCAAATTAAGGTTTTAGATAGCATGACAAATAAAATCTTCCTGATGATCTGAGTTCCAGATGGAGGAATATCAAGTAGATTAGACTAGGAATTCAGATTTACAGGTGGGTTTTGTCTTCTAGAAGATATTTGTAAGACTACCTTTTCACTTTGAACTGGGATAAACTCTTCCATACTAGGATTTTAATTTTAAAATGTATCTGCCTATTTTATACTGAACATACTACAGAGTTCCTGCCACATGCTGTTTGTACAGATAACAGGATAATACATTATGAGAGATAAGGAAATTTTTATATCTTACAATGAAGCATAGGACATGCAGGTACTCACCAATTTCACTTTGTAGCTCTTCACCCATCTGTAATGTATTTGGTCCTTTTAATTTGCATTTAATATGTTTAGGCTCATCAGGAAGTGGTCTAAATTGGCATACAAAATTGGCTTGTAGTTCTTCATTAAATCAATTACATCAAACATATTTAACAAAAATAATTCATTTGCAAACAGTTTCAAAATTATATCCTTGAATATATTACAAACTCAAGTGCTTACATCTGATTTAGTAGTTGATAAACTTCTGAATTTTCACTTCAACTACAACCACTGTGAGCACCGTATGCATGACAAAATACAATGATGTCAGGGAATCTGGTTAAAACTTGTTTTTCTACTAATCTGGCTACCAATACTTAGCATAGATGAGATTGTTAATTGTGTTTTGTAACCAGGCTAAAGTCCAGCCTACTCTGCAATTTGGAACAGTATTTGTAACCAGATTAGGACAAAATAAATTGTACAAATGTCTGAATTAATTTTAAAACATATGTCTAGTTGTAAAATGCATTAGAATCTGGATCATGATAATATGCCGTGATATACACACACAAAGAAATCAAGATCTCATCTATAAAGAAAGGCACGTAGACCAGATTTTCCAGCGCATTGTGGCTGAACCAATCTTGTTGGATTGAGGAATTTCTTTCTTCCTAATCTATAGTATGTATAATTGTACCACAAATAGTTAATGTGAGGATCTTTAAAATTATATTTTTTCTAAAAAAATCAAACAAAATAAAGGTAAGTTGGTTTATTTACTGAACTGAGTTACTTTGTCTTCCACAGGTATTACGTCTGACTGTGAACAGCTGAAGAAATCAGCATTCAGGTTGTTCTAAAAGAGGCCATAAAATGTTAATGACTAGCTTAAGCTATGTCTACTCTGTTTAGGATTGACTATTCTTCTCAGAGAGACATGGCAGGTGAGAAAATTTTTATTGGACTGACTTCTGCTGGTGAAAGAGACACTTTTAAGCTACACAGAACTTTTCCTCAGGTCTGGAAAAGGTACTCAGTGTCACAACTAAATACAAGGTTGAACAGATCGTTTAGTATAAGTAGTTAGCACGTATTCTAAGGGACCATTCAAGGTTAAAACTATATTCAGCTGTGACACTCTAAGTCTATGTCTACACTACACAGCTTTTAGCGACATTGCTGTGTCGCCACAGCCATGCCGCTAAAAGTCATGCAGGGTAGCTGCTGTTTGTCAGCTTTCCCGATGACAAAAAACTTCTACAACCAAGGAGCAGCGTTTCTGTTGTTGACAGGAGAGCGCTCCTGCTGACAATACGCTGTTCACACTGGCATCTGTCGCGGCAAAACTTTTGTCTTTTAGGATTTGGGGTTTTTTTTTTTAAATACCTCTGAAAGACAAAAGTTTTGTTGTTCAATTGCCGGTGCAGACACAAGTCTTAGTATCTTTCCCAGAGCCGAGGAATAGCTCTGGGTAGTTCGAAAACTTGTCTCTCTCATCAACAGATGTTGGTCCAATGAAAGATATTACATCAGCCATCTCATCTCTCTAATATCCTCGGACCATCATTGCTACAAGAACATTGCATACAATCTTCTCAGGGCTATTAAGCCTTGTTCCCGAGCTAGTCCTAGGGTTCATCTAGAGCAGGAGTTGGCAACCTTTCAGCCGAGTCTTCATGTATACACTCTAATTTAAGGCATCGCGTGCTGGTAATACATTTTAATGTTTTTTAGAAGGTCTCTCTCTAAGTCTATAATATATAACCAAACTACTGTTACATGTAAAGTAAACAAGGTTTTCAAAATGTTTCAGAAGCTTTATTTAAAATTAGATTAAAATGCTGATCTTATTACTTTAGTGTGATCCTTTCCCTTTGCTTTTCCTTGCTAAATTTTCCAATGTATGGTGACATGTACTTGGATACTTTAAGCTGCACACAAGCTTCTGAGTCATCGGTTGTTAACTGGCTGGAACCCCAGATCAGCAGCTGAGGTGAGTGGAGCTGGCGGCTGGTAGGGCTGAGAAGGCCCGGACTCTGTCTGGCAGGGGGCCTCCGCTGGAACTCCAACCAGAAACAAGGCAAGTGGGACTGCGGGGGACCCTGGCTGGCAAGGGGCCAGCAGCCAGAACCCCAGAACGGTGGCGGGCTGAGCAGGTCAGCCCGTTCAGCTCTGGGGTTTCGCCGGTGGCCTGAGCGTCTTTGCCAGTCCTCGCCTTGGGGTTTCAGCTGTGGCTCCTGCCAGCCGGTGTCTCAGCCCACTGCCAGCCTGGGGTTCCTTCACCCAGGCCAGCAGCGGGCGCTGAGTGGGACCAGTGGTGGGACCCCGGCTGGCAAGGGGCCAGCAACAGGAATCCCAGAGCAGCGGTGGGCTGAGCGACTCAGACTGTCGCTGCTCTGGGGTTTCAGTTGCCAGCTCCTGTCAGCTGGGGTCACAGCCCGCTGCCAGCCTGGGGTTCCTTCCCCCAGGCCAGCAGCAGTTACTGAGCGGGACTGGCAGCAAGACCCCGGTTAGCAGGGGGCCAGCAGTGGGAACCTCAGAGCAGTGGCAGGCTGAGCGGCTCAGCACACTGCTGCTCTAGGGTTTCGGCTCCTGGCAGCTGGGGTCTCACCCCGCTGCCAGCCTGGGGGAATGAACCCCAGGCTGGCAGCGGGAGTTGAGTGAGACTGGCGGTGGGACACCTGCTGGCAAGGGGCCAGCAGTGGGAACCCCAGAACGGCGACAGGTTGAATGGCTCAGCCCGCCCCACGTGCCATCAAAAAATCAGCTTATGTGCCACCTTTGGCATGCATGCCGCAGATTGCCGACACCTGATCTAGAGGGAGACTGGGAATAAATTTGTGATATTAATGCTGTATTGGCACCAAACAAGTCTTTGGGCTCCAAACAGTCAGCGCATTTGGCACTATGTAAAGAGACAACCATGTCTAACCAAAAAAAAAAACCAAACAAAACCTCTCTTCAGATGTAAATATAAGTTTATTTTACAAATAACTGTGCTTGAATCAGCTTTCTAAACACAATTTGTTAAGAAGATTCCTATCAAAGCGAAGATAGAAGAATCACCTTCTCAGATAAGGAATAAACAATAGAAGTGATGGTCTTTAATGTTCTGTTTTGTTTCAGAAACAACAATTTGGTTTGTTTTTCAGGAATCTTTCTCCTGAAGAAGAATGGAGGCTACTATCTAATCAAAATATCTTCCATCTAGTCAAGTAATTTATTTTGCACTACCAAGGTGTTCTGAGTATTTTACAAGCACTTAAGATAAAAATCCTGCTTCAACTTTATACAGTCTTCTTGCTTCAGGGTTGGCTACCATTTTGTATTTTGTGGATCTTGAGACTGTCTGATTGCTGCAAACTTACTGTGCAAAGATATTTTGACTTTTAGTTAATATTTGTACACTGCTCTGAAGCCATGAAGTCCTGTAGATGCTGAAAGTCAGTTACATATTTAACAATCACTGTTTCTAATTGTAGGATACCTGTAACAATTTGTTCTGCACTGATGCAAATATTTCCCTTTTATTGTTGCTGTAACCAATAGAGAGAGGCCAATGCTTTTCGACAATTCTGTAACACAGGCAACTGAAGCCTACCGAAATTTTTCACCAATATCCTCCCTTTAAATAGATTTATATTCACAAGTGATTGTCAAGCTATGTACAACCATACATGGATGCTTTTCTTCACACACCATGTTCTTCTCAGTAATCAAAATTTTTTGCTTTAGGATAGCCTATTTAATTCTTAATAAGTATAATCTCTTTCACCAAATATTTCATTTTTTTCCCTTTATAGAAAAAACACTAATTGTTTTTTTAAAGAACAGTATTACAACCCTTTACAAAAAGCATTATCAATAAAAATGTGTTTTAAAAGAACAGACCTGACTGTAAATGCACTCTCCAAAGATACATGGTCATCATGGAATGTAATTAGGCAATAACGCACATCTTTTACAGATGTTGGTACTTTGACATCAGGCAGTAGTCCCTGAATCATTTGGTCTCTGTTAATCCTGGGTGTCCAGTTAACCTAAAACCGAAATATTTGTTAAATTAGTCACTGGCTATACAGCATTCAGCCCTTCATTTGTACATACACATTATGGTTTTCAGGTCTGGACTGTGTATGTAAAAATGTACATAGCTTTAGTAATCTTATTCATGAGAGCCTTGAGTTTTTCCAACACTAACCTATGTTACCTGAACAAATACAGAAGTCCACTTTGAAGAGAACTTACATTCAGCCTGACTGCCTAAAATGTCCTGTTGACAGAGTCCCAATGCTCTAGAACCTTATCAAGACAAAATCTGAATCAATTCAATGGAGCTCTGCCTTGGTATCAAGCCCTACATCTATATATAGGAGGAAGAACATAAGTCTTTCATGAAGATACAAGTTTCACACAAATCTGACCAGGCTACCTAATGTTGGGAAAGCCCCCAAAGCTAAGAGTATAATTCTGGGGCAGGTATTTACAGGGATGAATATATTATACTGGAGAGTAGCATTGGAGGCTTGAAAATGCTAACCTACTTTTCATAATGTATATTACTGCAAAAGACGTTCTGAATAAACCAAAGGGCCTGTTCTGCAATTTTTACTCAGACAAGATTCTTATTGAGTCTCAGCAGCCTTGAGGAACAAGAATGCCATACAAGCAAAATAATGTTACTTTTATCAATTAATAAAATGTGTTATGTAATTACGGTAATCTTAGTCTAAGACCTTTACTGTTGAGATAGTTTCTGGCATTAATGGTAACAGAATATGATTCATATTATGCAAGTCTTACGCAATTCAATAAAATCGTCATTAAGTGTCTTTAACCCCTATGGACATAGTTTTAACATTTTAGTGGATTTTTTAGAGATGAACAATCTTATTAACATTTCCATCTTTGTATAGTGCTTCAGATGTTCCAGGGGCCTGTGAGGGTATGTTTATTCTACAATAAAATATCCAGGGCTGTCCTGTCAGTTAACTGGGGCTCGGGCTGTGGGGCTATAAAATTGCAGTGTAGACATTCAGGCTCGAGCTGGAGCCCAGACTCTGGGAGCATGCAAGGAGGGAGAGTTCCAGAGCCAGGCTCCAGCCAAGCCCAAATGTCTTCTCTTTAACTTTACGGTCCAGCAGTCCAAGTCTGCTGACATGAACCAGCCATAGGAGTTTTATTGCAGTACAGACATAACCTTAGACTATCAATTGGAATGTTGCTCATGTACCTGATTAAAAAAAAGAAAAAAAAAGAAAAAGAAAGACAGAGAGAGAGAGCAAACCCCTTGTAAATAAGCCAGTACATTTTCTTCTTTACGTATTGTATATTCTATCAGTTGTGTTCCATTTACTTTGAATTTATGATAAAGTTTCTTCTAAAATACCTACCTTAATTTTTTCTGCTAGAGTTGCAGTTATGATGATCTCTCTTTCTCCTTCATCATACATTTGAAAGATAAGGTTGTGCATGACATCCCCTGCAATCCAGTTAATTTCATCTTGGTGTTTGATTTGAATAGCCTTTTGTCCTTCTACACTAAAAATCTGTAGTCTTGCAACATGGCTACTGGGGAGCAGTTTAATAGTCTTTTCCACTGGTGGCACATCTTTACAACTCTATGCATGGCAAAAACATTGAATGCGACATAAATAAGACATTAAATATATACTTGTACATTTTGTGAGTGTTGGGTGTATTTGAGTTCTAATATCCACTGAGATAAAATGGAGTTATTCTAAGTTTCAACTGGCCTAGGTATAACTGAGGTCAGAATCTGGCCTCTCAAAACTTCAATAAAAATGCAAATCTTAATTTCACATCTTGAAATATTAGTTATTTATATAAATTTCCATGTTTGGAACCTCAAATCCAGTCTATTTTTTTAAAAAATAACAATTTAAAAAAATAACCTTACAGCTGTGTTAAGAGTACAGCAGTGTTAAGACTCTTTGAAATAGGTCAATTTGCCATCATACTACTCAACTATAACTTTTGCGGGGTTAAATACCAATGGCAGTATTTTCAGAGGTGCTGAGTGCTGCAGCTCTCCTGGATGTCAGTGGGTGATATTAGGTTCTGTACCCCTGAAAATCAGACCTTAAGAATATATTAGTCAGTGATCTAAAGTATCACCATTAATCCAAATTACTACAGCTCCTAAGCTTTGGAGATGTAAATCTGCAATACCCCTTCTTAACTAAGTCTCTGAAGACACACAACCAGACTCCAAGTGCCTATGCAAAGGACTAATCTGACCAATTCAGATCCAAGGATCCCTGGACATCCTTCCCAGGATACCTAGGATCTAGGGAAAGCAACCATGCAGGGATCCACCCAGGTCCCTATTAAGGCATAGGAAAAACACCTTTCATAACTGGAATTCTTTGAGATGCACAGTTCTTATCTGTATTGCACTGTAGGTACATGTGTACTCGATGCATCTGAGACTAAAGAATTCTAGTCAGTAACGTCCGTTGGTCTGCGCCTGTGCCCTTGCTCTCCTTGTGCTCCATGCTGAGAGTATAAGGGGCAGTGTGGATCCAGGCCTCTCCAATTCCTCCTCTTACCCTGATTCAGAGAGGAGCCAAAGCAGCAGGCAAGGAGAGCAGGTAGTGAGATAGAGATAAAGACAACACATCTAAAAAAAATGCAGTTATAAAGGTAACTGCCCTTTCTTCGTCGACTGCTGTTCCCCACGTGTATTCCATCGTGGGTGACTGTCAAGCAATACATAAACAGAAGGAGGGGATGAGGATCCAGGTGATATGGGTGCTTGCAGAACCACTGTCTCAAAGGACGCATCAGTGGAGGAGGCTTGGACCAAGGTGTATTGCCCAAAAATGTGTGGCTGGAACTCCACATAGCTGCTTTGTAAATATCAAGCAGAGGTACTTCTAGAAGTGATGCTACCAAGGCTGCCTGTGCTCCCGCAGAGTGAGCCTGTAGCTCAGTGGGGGAAAAAGGTTAAAATGTAGGATACAGCCAGAGAGACACTGGGAGGAAACAGCTTGTCCTCAGGCTAGACCTGCTATGGCAAGAAACAGTCTAGATGACTTTCTGATCTGTTTTCTTCTCTGTAGGTAAAATCCCAAAGCTCATCTCACGTTGAAAGATTCTAGTTTCTTCTCTATGCTGAAAGTATGGGGTTTTGGAAAGAAGAGAGGTAAGTGGATAGCCTGGTTTATGTGAACCTCCAAAACTACTTTAAGGGTGAATTTTGGATGTAGTCATAGTGAGACCCTGTCTTTATGAAATACAGTGTAAAGTGAGACAGGTTTCAGAGTAGCAGCCGTGTTAGTCTGTATCTGGAAAAAGAACAGGAGTACTTGTGGCACCTTAGAGACTAACAAATTTATTTGAGCATAAGCTTTCATGGGCTACAGCCCACTTCATCGGATGCATAGAATGGAACATATAAGAAGAGTATATATATGCATACAGAGAAGCTGCTGATTAATTAAGATGACCTATTATCAGCAGGAAAAAAAAATTTTTGTAGTGATAATCAAGATGGTCAATTACAAACAGTTGACAAGAGGTGTAAGGATAGTTATCATAAGGAAATAGATTCAGGTAGTGTAATGACTCAGCCATTAAAGAGTGTCTGCCATTAGAGACTCCAGTTCACCTACCCATCTGGCCAAGGTGATGGAAACGAGGAAAGCAACCTTCATAGTCACGTGATGCATCAGACAGCTAAACAAGGGTTTGAAAGGTAGCTTGGTAAGTGCTGAAAGTACTGAACTAAGGTGCAATTGAGCACTTGGTCTTATAACCGGGGGGAAGTTCTAATTAAGACCTTTAAGAACTTGATTGGGAGGTGACTCAGTGAGTAAAGATAGAGAAGCCATCCTTTGGAGGGTGACGTGCTGACTGCTGTCAGGTGAACCTCTATTTAGCTAAAGGAATGACCAGTTGTCAGTTGTTATTGCCCTTAGTTGTGGGAAAACGGTGCTAGGCATCCACCAAAGTAGATCTCTGAGTTGGGTGGAGATGTCATGAACATTGGTTTGCAGCTCTTTAGTGTCCTGTCAAAAGTACCTTTTGGTTGGGGAGGTGGGATGGTGAGGCTAGGTAGCTGCAGAAGAGGTGTACTGGACAATGTATCTTCATTTCTGCACCCACTGCCATTTGCAAAGTAGCTCATAAATGCGCTTGTGATAGAAAGGCTGTGACAAAGGCCTTGGCTTGCAAGGTTGCTTATGCTACTTTCTTCCAGACTGGTGCATATATACACCCAGGAAGCAGAGGAGTTCCCTGGAGTCTTTTAATGAATGCAAAGACTTGTCTGTCTTCTGGTGGAAAGGACTGATTTAATTAAAGGGCAAATCATGCATGGTGTTCTGTAACTACCTGGGGAACCCTGAAGAGTATAGCCAAGATTCCTGATGCATCACTCTAGCAGTCATCTGTGATCATAAAGCAGTATCAGCAGCATCAACTGCATCTTGTAATCAGGTTCTTGCCACTAATATGCTCTTATCAAAAAGCTGTGAAGTCAGGCCCTATTCTCCTGGAGTAACCTGTTTTTAGAGACTAGGAATTTAGAATAATTCAAAAAAACCATTTTGCCAGGAGGGCCTGATAATTGGAAATTCTAAATTGGAAGCTGGTGGAAGTAAACATCTTTCTCCCAATAAGGTCAAAATGCTTGGATGTTTTTAGTCCTCTCCACCACTGCTTCGGCAGCTAGGGAGTTCAGGGCAGGGTGGGAGAACAAGAACTCCACTCCCTTAGCCAGGACAAAGTATCAATTTTTGCTGCTGTCTTAGGGTAAGAAGAATGGGTAGGTTGTATGTGCCACAAAGATTTTGCTGGTTCCTGAATTGCCTCATTGACCAGGAGTGCTATTCATCTAGATCCTGTAAGCTGTAGAATGTCCAGGCACTTGTGTTGGAGTCCTGGATCTCCTCTAAGAGAATCTGAGGCTCTTCTGCTACTCTCTAAAGCAGCTCTTGGAACTGTTTGTGGTTGTCAAGAAGAAACTATGAGACTGCAAGGAAGATGAAGGATATGCTGTTACTGGTACCAGCAGATCTGGTTTATCATCTTCCTCCTGCATAGGCTCAGGAAGCTCTGGTTGACCTCTTGGAGGGAAGGAGGTGTAAAGATTTCTTCTTGGATCACACTGATTCCAGATGCTATGTGTACAGGCCCCATGGCCCCCAGTAACATCAGTATGAGGGATCAAAAGTATGTTGTGGCAGTCACCAAGCTATTGGGAAGAATTGGTCCCTAGCAGCAGGTCCTTACTTATATAGACGAGATTGGTAGTAGGAGACTCTTGATCCTCTGTCTGAGCTGAACTCCCTTGGTGGAGGGGAGGATAGTTCCACTGGTACAGCTGACTCTCCTGATGATGAGAAGGTCAGGTCCAGTTCCATCTGAAGTGCCATCAGTACCCATGTCATGAAGCCATGAGTAGCTAATGGAATGGGCTTGTTTCTGGGTGTTAGAATCTCTCTGGTGAGGGTCGATCCCGACAACAGGGGAGACTGTGGGTCTGGGAGAATGAAGATATCCTGTGCAGTGGTGTAAGATATCCTGTGCAGTGGAGACTTAGAAGGCTGTGTCTTGTCACCTCGTACCACTGGAGTCAGTGTAAAGGGTCTCTTAGTAACCGGTGGTTCTTTAGGGGAATCTGACAGTAGCACCAATCAAGGAGACTTCAACCATGTAGTAACTGTCGGTACCAATGGTTCACAATCCTTCGGGTCCAGGTGCTTTGTCTTAGTTGGTATTGTGGTCAGTGTCGATGACATTCGGAGTGGTACTGAAGAAGCCTTGCTCCTATGTACCTTCTGATCATGGCCACAAGGCCTAAGAGAACTAAAGTCCTTGTGCCCTGTGTGCAAGGATTTGCCCAACCTGGATGGGGCCCGGAAGGGATCCTTACTCTTAGATCTAGAAAGGAATCTGTTTTTATGCTCATGAGAGAGTGCCTTTTACTCGTGAGATGGGTCAGATGAAGGATCCTTGGCTCTAGTCATTCCTGGTCCTGAGTCAGACATCAAGCGAGGAGGCGTATTCCTTGATGTCTTAGGCTGATGTACCTGGGATTCTCCCCAGCCTGGATCTGACAGGGGCTCCCTGGCGCATTCCATTAGATACTTCCAAAGCTGGAGTTTTCGTGCGTACTGCTTTCGGCTGGGAAAGGAGTGGCATATACTGTACTTAATGGAGATATGGGCTTATCCAATGCAGTAGAGGCAGTGCTACTGAATGAAAAGAAGCAGGGGCAGGAGATGCAATTCTTAAAGCCTGGAAGCTTGGGGATAACTTGAGTCCTGCACTGGGGGATCAGATGATTCTCTGGAGTGAGGATTCCAACTACTATCTACATTTCCAATGGACATTACTTGTTAGAATTCTCTGGTCTCAGGCACATGCATATCCACAGTGGAATACACGCAGGAACCAGAACTCAAAGAACATTTTCTTACTGTGCAGTCTCTTGGAATCGCTGGCACTTTAACAGGGGATTTTTTTAGCTTATTCTGAACAACTGTTACATTTATCGGGTAGAATTGGTTTCAGTAGGTCACTGTGTAGCTCCATTGCCAGAGAAAACCATTCATTTTGGGATTTCAGGTCAGACTTTATGGCAATGTCCACTGTGCTCATAAACACCTTTTTGAAATAGTATATCTAGAATCACGTGCCTTCAGAATCCTTCATATCCTTTTTAAGAGATCTTTCAGGTACCACAGGCTTTAGCTATACATTCTTCCCAGACAGCATTAAAAAAAAAAAAAAAGACACACTTTTCACACCATTTGAAGTGAGGGAATACTGAAAATTAAGACATATACCGCTTAAATCCTATTTTCTTAGATGGATCCACCATCTTGGGTAAGGCCCATGGCAACCAGAAGTCACAATAAATTCAATGCAAGTTGGAAAGAAAACTAATACTGTACCAGACTCATGCCTATGCTAAACCTATCATTATAAGACGTTTTAAACAACTTCTAATTAGATCTACACCAAGAAAATGGACAGGTTTGACCTATGAATACTCCAGCTGGTAGTCAGATATGGACTGATGGATAGCAAAAGGAAGCAGATTGTTTGTAACCTTTGGTCTATGTAATGTTCAGCTCAAAGAAACTTCAGAGGAAATCACTCTTCGGGAAGGTTCCTTGACCACATGGCTAGGCACTTTTGACTTACAGAATGTGGTTCTATAGAGGCAACATCATGTGGAAAAACCTCATTCTGCACTTGATGGGATATGGGAGCTACCACAATAATCCTTCCTAACTTTTTGTTGTAGAAATCAGAGATGATGTATACTTAAAGGTCACTATGAAGTTGGTATGATGAGAACATTTAATTGACTCCTCAGTGCAAGTAGTAGCACAGATAAGTGTTTAAGTATTAAAGAAAATTGAAATCTTGCTTATTCACTATATTAGAGTCATGCCATGGAAGTTACCAGCCTGAAAGCCAGAAAAAGCAAATTTATTGGAAAATAAAGATTTGATTTGATTTTTTTAAGGGAAGAAGGAGTTTACAAGTTAACTAATCTCCTCAGATTTCAAGATAAAACCAGTTAAAGTTCCTCATGTTTTCTTCAACTATTGGGTTAAATGTGATAATGGCTGTGGACAGAGACAAGTTTCTCTGAACTACAAAGAAACAACAACCTGTGCTGAGCGGATCATTAAATGACAGGAATTAGAATAAAGAATGGTTTCATATTAACAATTATAATGAAATACAAAGAAAATGAAATACAGAAAAACATCAAGATGATAGGAATAGAAGATGAAAAAACAAAATCTTTTAACTAACACAAAAACAGAGTATACAACAAACTCCTTCACTACTGTCTTCTGTTTGTAAATGTTAATAGCTGCAGTTTTGACACATTTTGCAGCTGTCCATTCTATACATACAATGTGTGTTTATCTTGTGCTTTTTAGATAAGTATTCCAAGGCTCTTTAAACTAGTCCTACTATACCAAGGAAAAATTATTTTTAACTAATGCAATTTCTTCAATCCCTTCTTTTGCCTATTTTTTTAAAAAAATACTCCTTTCTAAAAGTATTAATGCATAGGTATAGCAAAATGCCCTGCCCCCAGCTCAAAGATGGGGATATGATGTTTGATCACACTAAAGGCAATGAAACTCAGCTCGGGAGGAACATACCAGCCTAGAAATCTCAAATCCCTTCTGCGTATCTCTGAAATAGGTGGAAGAGGGAGGGGGAGATTCTCTGCCTTCCAGTGGCTGGCAGGGGTGGGGGGCAGGGAACAGAGGAACAGATTGGCTCTTGCACTCCCCATCTCCATGATTTAAAGTGATCCTGGGCTTTTTGGGGCCATTTTCAGTTGCATCATAGCTGCCCCACCCTCCCTGCCTTCCTGTACTGACAGTATATTGAGCTGCACTTCCACAATGGTGGGTCTAATCAATGGTCTATTTGGGGGATTAGGAAGGAAGTTTTTACCATTGGGCCAAACTGGTAGAGATCTGGTCTGTATTTTGCCTTCCCGGCAACACTGTGAAGGCAGTTAGACAAAAGGAGTTGAGATGGAAAGTCTAACATTAGAAGACAGCATAGGACGTTTAGTTCATCACAACTTGCAGCTGGTGCCTAGTGTAGGTAGAGGCCAGAAGCGCCAGCTCCCAGAGGTAAATGAGACCTGGGATTTCACTGGTGGACCTTATGCCTGTAAGAAGAAAGGGACACCTGAAGTCTTCTAAGACAGAGGTTCCCTTTAGTAGTCTTTAACCCCTTTGCATGGAGCAGAGGCGGGGAGAAAGAGCCCCCGAAGATGGTCTAACATGAGTTACTGGTTAAAGGGCAGGAGTCCTGTAACTCTGTACTGGCCTCCTTTAACTGCCTGGCATATAGCACCCCTCCTTATTGTGAAGTTCAAAAAGTTGCAGCCTGCCACTTAAATTCATCCCTACCGCTTTCATTTCCATGCATCTCCAGAGCAATACTTACAGGTATTTCAATCCTTGCTTTGAGCATCTGGTCTTTCTTTATATTCTGTACATGCACAACTGGTCCAGTTAAAATATTTGTCCCAGCATTACTGCAATCCACAGCATACACAGGAAGATTTGGAGCACCTACAAACTATTTAAAATGCAAAATTACATTTAAATAAATAATAGTAGCATGTAAATAAGCTAAAATATTAGTTACACAACACCAAAGGTAAGAATGGCTCTTTACAGGTAAAATGAGAGGTCCACGCCTTCAAGAATCTTGAATCCAAAATCAGGCTTTTCACAGCAACAGAGAACAAACAATAGGAGAGGCCTAGGAGGATGAGGATTACAGCTGTGACTGACATACACGTTTAATAACGTATATTTAATAATACATACAAGTACACATATTATGAAGGGGCACTAGTCCTTCCTTGGTTATAGAAAGAAGGTAGCTTAGTCTTAAATATTGGTTTTCAACAACCCCTCATATTATCCTAATAATTTAAGTCCAGTCTATACTGGAAAACTTTTGCTGATATAGCTACGGCAAACAGTTCCATGTGTACACATCTTATACTGTCAGTGTAGCTTATAAGCATACTGGCAAAAAGCACTTTTATGCCAATTTAATTGCATCTACTCTAGGGGTTTTGCTGTTATATAAAAATGTCACTAGAAAACCAAACCAAACAAAACACCGCCAAACAAACAAAGCTCTCCATACCTTTATCTGACATACCTATACCAGCAGAAGTTTTTAGTGTGGACCTGCCCTTATGAGACGTGAATAATACACTATTTGTTTTTATACAGATTAGCCTGCATTTTCATCTTTAAGCATATTTAAAATATTTTGCCTTTAATTATTTTTTTCCAAACAGTGATTCATGCCACTCAAAAGTTAAGATTTGTTTAGATTTATGCTCTAAAATTGAGAGAACACTTATCACTCATTCATAAAATAAAAAGGTTAAAGTTAAGTTTGTAACAATACACCCATGAAAATCTAAGTGCAAACATTCTTGTTAAACATTTTAAAGTTGCCTGCTGTGAGCTTATTTCTGAGAAATCTAAATACATTAAATAGATTAGTGGAGTTAAAAAATATTAACTTCTGCAGTGGTCTGCTGATAGTTAAACAACCAATACTAAAAATAATTATTGTCATACAATATATTGCAAATAACAGTCTGTTATTTCTTATATTAAGAGTTCACTTGAGGCATTAGCTAATCCTAGACCAAATAAATGTAAGCAGGAGTCCTCTCTCTCTCTATACACGCATGCGTGTGCACACACACACAAGCATGATCTGAAGTATCTTGATACTGTAATTACATATCCTCATCCCAGTATCTTCTTAATCTCTAATGTGTCAGCTTTTTGTACCTCTGCCATTTAGTCAGGGACTATGTGGCAGAAGTGGCACTGAAGTTGCAATTACTATGAAATCTCAAGATGTCTGGAAAACTACCAGTATATTACATTTGGTTGACGGACAAAATAGATCCTTTCCGCACTTTTTTTATTAAAGTAAGTGCCATAACAGAAGTCTGTGCTAGTATTCATTAAATGTAGCCTACCTTACAATGAACTATCAGTTTTGGTTGTGCTGTTATATTTCCTGCTTCATCCAACACTTCAACCTGAAAGGGGAAAGATGTCCCATTTTCAATCTTTAGTATTTCAGAATCAGGTTTCACTTTCAACTGACGAGGAGGGCCTGTAAACATACACAATTTTAGAGCAGAGGTTACACTTCAGAATTTTATCTGACTTTTATTTCAAATTACGGTTGTTACGCAGAGAAACTGAACTGTCACGGTACCTTTGGTAACAAACAATCTAGCACAATTCATGCTCATGGTCTTTCCTCAGAAGAATACTAGTATTGAAATAAGCAGGGGGTTCTGTCCTTGCAGGTGCTTGTTTACTAGTCTCCTGAATGTGCTTAAATAGACATATAGCAATCACCAGATAAATAGAACAGATCTTTACAAGTCACCAGCACTATCAGTGTTGACCAGTAAACCACTGAAGATACTGAAACTAGACTTTCCCATAAGATGCAAAGCAAACATAAGAATTGTGCTATAAAATATAGATAACCACAAAGAAATCTGATCAATCATGCTAAAAGGCATTCTAAACATGTAATCTACCACCTTTATAACTCATATACAAACATAAGGAAAAATAAAAAAAGAAAAAATGATGTGATGTGGAGGGCATAGTGAGAGTTCTCAAAATAAACTTTATAGCTTAAAAGGTAAATTAATTTTTATATGTTGTCAATCTTAATTCTAAAAATTAATGGGCAGTCCCTAAAGAAAACTGTAACTCACTAGCTTTAAGACCAGAGGTATATGTCAAAGTCCTTCGAGAATGAATAAAGGCAAAATAAACTCTGGTCAATTTTCAGAAATATTTTGCGAAGAATCTCTGTTCTTGTCTATTAATTATTTAAAACTTCTAATTTCTATCCTATGCAATAAAAACAACTACGGTGAACCATAGAGATTAATTAAAATTTAAAAAGGGAAAAGGAACTAAGTAATTAGTTATGATATCCCACTTGAGCTGGGAACCATACATTTACAACCCAAGTATCTAAAACTGATTTTTATCAACAAGTGAGGAAAGACCTATAAAGTGACAGCTATTTTGGAAGGGTGGGGTAGGGTGGGGTAGGGTAAGGTAGGGGGCAGGAAAAGAGACCATGACAACTTTTGAAGACTAAATTAAAATCTCTGCTAGTAAAAAGCTTTACACAAACAAAAGAGTTTGCTGACCTATCCCTTACAAGAAGTTATTTTTGAAAACCAGAGTTAGAACAAGTTTTTGGGAGAATAAATGGGAGAATAAATGGTAGAAAAACATCAGCAGCAAGAAAAGACAGTTACTCACCTTTGTAACTGTTCTTCGAGATGTGTTGCTCATATCCATTCCAGTTAGGTGTGCGCGCGCCGCATGCACGTTCGTTGGAGATTTTTATCCTAGCAACGCTTGGTGAGCCGGCAGGGCGCCCCCTGGAGTGGCGCCGCTATGGTGCCAGATATATACCCCTGCCGGCCCCGCCGCTCCTTTCTTGCCGGCTACTTCGACAGTGGGAAGGAGGGCGGTGTGGAATTGGAATATGAGCAACACATCTCGCAAAACAACAGTTACAAAGGTGAGTAACCGTCTTTTCTTCTTCGAGTGCTTGCTCATATCCATTCCAGTCAGGTGATTCCCAAGCCTTACCTAGGCGGTGGGGTCGGAGCGAGATGTTGCGGAATGTAAGATCGCTGAGCCAAAGGTGGCATCGTCTCTCGATTGCTCGACCAGTGCATAGTGGGATGCAAAAGTATGGACGGAAGACCAGGTAGCTGTGCGGCATATTTCCTGGACAGGAACGTGGGCTAGGAAAGCGGCGGACGAGGTTTGAGCCCGAGTAGAGTGGGCGGTGAGATGGCCAATCGGGATGCGGGTCAAGTCGTAGCACGTCCGGATACAGGACATTATCCATGATGAGAGCCTCTGGGAAGAGATAGGCATACCTTTCATACGCTCCGCGACCGCTATAAATAGCTGGGGCGAACATCTGAAAGGTTTAGTCCTCTGAATGTAAAAGGCGAGGGCCCGGCGGACATCCAGGGTATGTAGTTGTTGGTCCCAGCGCGATGCGTGCGGCTTCGGGAAGAAGACCGGTAGAAAAATGTCTTGATTAATGTGGAAGGCAGAGACCACCTTGGAAAGGAAAGCCGGGTGCAGTTGTAGCTGTACCTTGTCCTTGTGGAAGATCGTATATGGGGGGTCTACCATCAAAGCATGAAGCTCCGATACTCGTCTGGCCGAGGTGATAGCGACGAGGAAGGCTGTCTTCCAGGACAGGTACAGCAGCGAGCAAGTGGCTAATGGCTCAAAGGGAGGGGCCATGAGCCTAGCTAATACAAGGTTGAGATCCCAGGTAGGGGAAGGGTGCTTAACCGGAGGGTAAAGTTGTTCCAAGCCCTTAAGGAACCTGGAAACTATAGGGTGAAAGAAGGTCGAACTGCCCGATTCCCCAGGATGGAAGGTGGAGATTGTGGTCAGATGCACCCTTATCGAAGAGAGCGCCAGGCCTTGCTCCTTGAGGTACCATAAGTAGTCCAAGACAATAGGGACCGATACGGCTTTGGGAATAAGGTTACGCTGGGCACACCAATGGGAGAACCGCTTCCACTTGGCGAGATATGTCACCTGTGTGGAAGGCTTTCTGCTTCCCAGGAGGACCTGTTGCACCGGGGTGGAACAGCGCAATTTGGATTGGTTTAACCAGACAGCAGCCACACTGTCAGGTGGAGGGACTGTAGGTCCGTGTGGTGAAGTCTGCCGAAGTCCTGTGTTATAAGATCCAGGCAGAGTGGTAGAGGTATCGGGTCCGTTAGAGATAGGTCGAGCAGCATGGTGTACCAGTGCTGCCTCGGCCACGCCAGAGTGATCAGGATTAGCTTGGCCCTGTCCCTGCAGAGCTTGAGCAGGACTCTGTGGACTACGGGAAAGGGCGGAAAGGCATAAAGCAGACGACCTTCCCAGGGGATTAGAAACGCGTCCGAGAGTGAGCTCGGGGAGCGACCCTGCAGAGAGCAGAACACCTGGCATTTCCTGTTCTCCCTGGAGGCAAATAGGTCTATCTGGGGAAAGCCCCACTTCCAGAATACAGAAAGGAGGATGTCTGGATGGATGGACCATTCGTGGGACAGGAAGGACCTGCTCAGGTGATCCGCAAGAGAGTTCCGGACTCCCGGGAGAAAGGAGGCTACCAGGTCTATTGAGTGGGTTACACAGAAGTCCCACAGTCGCATCGCCTCTTGACAAAGGGGGGAAGACCGCGTCCTTCCTTACTTGTTTATGTAATACATGGCCGTTGTGTTGTCCGTGAAAATTGCAACACAACGGCCTTGTAGATGCTGCTGGAAGGTCTGGCACGCCAGTCGGACCGCTCTCAGTTTGCGGACATTGATGTGAAGCGCCAGCTCTTGAAAGGACCAAAGGCCCTGGTTGCGAAGGTGCCCTAAGTGAGAACCCCAGCCAAGAGAGGAAGCGTCTGTTGTCAGAGACACTGAGGGCTGTGACGGATGGAACGGACGACCGGCACACACCAGGGAGGGCGTCAGTCACCAGTTGAGGGAGCCCAGCACACTTGGTGGGATCGTGATTATGATGTCTATGGCATCCCTGCGTGGACGATAGACTGAGGCGAGCCAAGTCTGAAAAGGACGCATGCGGAGTCTTGCATGTTTTGTCATGAAAGTGCATGCAGCCATGTGACCGAGTAGGGCGAGGCTGGTGCGGACAGAGGTGGTTAGGAAGCTTTGTAGTTGCTGTATGAGGGAGACTACAGTCTGAAACCTCTGTGGGGTTAAGCTGGCTGTTGCAAGATTGGAGTCCAGCATGGCCCCTATGAACTCTATCTTCTGCGTAGGAAGCAGAATGGACTTGTCCAGATTGATAATCAGGCCTAGACGGGTGAATAGGTCCTTGATGACATTTACATGTGCGGTGACCTAAGCCTCGGAGGTCCCTCGAATCAGCCAGTCGTCAAGATATGGGAAAACATGTATTCGACGACAGCGGAGGTAGGTGACGACTACCGCCATACATTTTGTGAATACTCGAGGGGCCAAGGAGAGGCCAAAGGGAAGGACTGCAAATTGGTAGTGTTGACGATTTACCACAAAGCGTAGGTACCTTCTGTGCGGAGGGTAAATCGCGATGAGGAAATATGCGTCCCTCATGTCGAGAGCAGCGTACCAATCTCTGGGATCCAGGGAAGGGATGATGTTTCCCAGGGACACCAAGCGGAACTTGAACTTTCTGATGAATTTGTTCAGTCCTCGCAGGTCCAGGATAGGCCGGAGGCCCCCTTTTGCCTTGGGAATTAGGAAGTATCTGGAATAGAACCCTTTGCCCCTTAATTCCTCTGGGACCTCCTCTAGCTCCCATCGCAAGGAGCCTCGAAACCTCCTGCAGAAGGAGTTGCTCGTGAGAGGGGTCTCTGAAGAGGGACGAGGAGGGAGGGTGGGTAGGAGGGGTTGAAACAAACTGAAGACAGTAGCCACAGTCCACGGTGCGGAGGACCCAACGGTCTGACGTTAGCTGGGACCATGCAGGGAGGAATGCAGCAAGGCGGTTGGCGAACTGAAAAGGATCCTGGGCGGTAACTGGTACAGTGCTCTCGAGTTTGTGCTCAGCTCAAAAGTTTGGCTTCGGTCCCGCCGGTGGCTTGGTGGGACCAGAGTTATTACCCCCTTGAGGGCCAGACTGTCGTCTGCGAGAGGTACGACCTTGCTTTCTGGTGAAGTCCTGTCTTGATCGAGGCAGGGGGTAGGGGCGCTGAGGTTGGGACCGGAAAGATCGTCTTTGAGTCTGCGGCGTATGCATTCCCAGCGAACGCATAATTACGCGATTGTCCTTCAGACTCTGAAGCCGAGGGTCTGTCTTCTGGGAAAAGAGGCCCTGGCCATCAAAGGGTAGGTCATGTATGGTATACTGTAGTTCAGGTGGCAGACTTCACGCCTGCAGCCACGATATACGCCGCATGGCAATCCCAGAGGCGATGGTTCTAGCTGCCGAATCAGCGGCATCTAGCGAGGCCTGGAGGGAGGTCCGTGCAACTTTTTTCCCTTCCTCCAGGAGAGAGCTGTGAATTCCTGGCGGGAGTCCTGCGGGACGAGCTCTATAAACTTCCCTACTGCCTCCCAGGTGTTATAGTTGTACCTACTCAGGAAGGCTTGCTGGTTCACCACCCTGAGTTGGAGGCCTCCTGCGGAATAGATCTTTCTACCCAACAAATCCATGCGCCTGGCCTCCCTCGATTTAGGCGCGGGGGCTTGCTGGCCATGGCGCTCCCGTTCGTTGACAGACTGTACCACCAACGAACAAGGAGGAGGGTGTACATACAGGTACTCGTACCCCTTGGATGGTACCATGCACTTGCGTTCAACCCCTTTGGCTGTGGGTGGTACGGATGCCGGGGTTTGCCAGACGGTATCTGCTCTAGCCTGTATGGAGCAGATGAAAGGGAGGGCCACCCTTGTTTGAGCCTCCGCTGACCATATACTGACAACTGGGTCGTCCACCTCAGGAACTTCCTCCACGGGCAAGTTGATATTGAGGGCGACGTGGCGCAGAAGGTCCTGGTGTGACCTGAGGTCGATTGGGGGTGGTCCAGATGTAGCTGTTCCCGCCACCGCTTCATCCGGGGAAGAAGAGGAAGAAACCCCGGGGACCAGCGGGTCTTGGATCGACTCCTGGTCTTGGGGGATGTCCTGATGTGGATCTTGTGGGTCTGACACGTGGGTTGGAGATTCCTCCGTACTCGCCGGGGGAGGTCTGCTCACAGTGGTCTCTGGCGCCCGATGTTCAGAAGGGCCGGAGCGTGGTGGTAGATATGGGTCACCTTGGTTCTGGTGGTAGGCCCAAGGTGTCCAAAAAGGCCACTGATGAGGACCCTGGTGGTTATCCGAATCCCCGTATGATGCAGTTTCTGCATGGGAGATCGACGGATGACGAGATGGCCACGGTGGGGCGGAGACCATTTGATGTGGGTCTCTGCATCCACTTGAACCGTCCCTACGCGGTGCCGGAGAGCCGTACCGAGAGTCATGACAGTGCCAGGAGTGTGACCGGGACCTGCGTCCAGCATGGTGCCAGGAGGTCGACCGGTGCCTGGAATCGCCATGCCGAGATCGGCTGCAAGAAGCATGGTGCCGCAAATGATGCCGAGATCGGGAGCGGTGCCGGTAGTATCTGGACGCCGACCAGGACCTTGAGCTGTGCCGCGAGTACAACCGGTACCTCGATGGGGAATGGTACCGGGACTGTGAGCGGCCGCGGGATCGGGATCGATGGCGGGACTGGGAGTGTCTGTGGGACCTGGACCGGGACCGGCGAAGTTCCGTGGTACCGGGCGAAGAAGGTCTCACGAGGGCCGGCTTGCCTATGGACTGAGGGACCCGCACCGGCGGTGCCAGGGGTCGAGGCAGCCCAGGCTCCGTCAAGGCAATCAAGTCCTGTGCTGCGGAGAACGTCTCCGGAGTGGAGGGCACGATAAGCTCAACCATGGCGCACACCGGGGAGCTGGTAGGCACCGGACTCGATGGCTCTTGCGAGACCAGAATCAACAGTGCAGAGGACATCAGTGCCGTGGCAGATGACAGTGCCGGGCGGTCCAACTTGGCTAAGCGCTTAGACTGCGGTGTAGATATAGCAGCCGCAGGAAGCTTGTGCTTCTTGCTCCGTGGTGAGAGTGAGCTGTGCCGGGCGGAAGCTTGGGCCGGTGATGGCTGATGTCTAGGAGCCTTCACTGTTGGTGTGCGCTCCGGTGCCGAGGAGGCACTTGTTCCCGGTGCTGCTGACGGTGTCGAGGACTGGGGAGTCAACACTGCCTCCATCAGTAGTTGTTTTAGGCGAATGTCCCGCTCTTTTTTAGTCCGGGGCTTGAACGCCTTACAGATACGGCACTTGTCCATAAGACGAGATTCACCCAAGCACTTAAGACAGGAGTCGTGAAGGTCTCCTGTGGGCATCGGCCTATGACAGGCTGAGCACGGTTTGAAGCCCGGTGAGCCGGGCATGGGCCCGGTACCGGGGGAGGGGAAGGGGCTAACCCCCGATCCCTTTTAACTATCTACAATAACTACTACAGAACTAATAACTGAATACTAACTATACTTGAAGAAATTGAACTATATACACAATTATAATATAAAACGAGTGAATCGCTAGGGAGGTGGAGATCAGCTAAGCTGCGCTCCACTGTTTCAACGACCGACACGGGCAGTAAGAAGGAACTGAGGAGCGGCGAGACCGGCAGGGGTATATATCCGGCACCATAGCGGCGCCACTCCAGGGGGCGTCCTGCCGGCCCACCGAGTGTTGCTAGGGTAAAACTCTCCGATGAACGTGCACGCGGCGCGCGCACACCTAACTGGAACGGATATGAGCAAGCACTCGAAGAAGAGCCAGTTAATAAGTTTGCCTACCTTGGCTGAAGGGGACCCTAAAGATTAAAAATGTCAAATGAAAAGGATAGCCATTAAGAGACCAGATGCAGAGCTTTAATTAAGCCCTAAAGTGGCAATTAAGGATCTTCAGCACAGGATTGACATGACCTACAATTGTTCCCAGGCCCATGAAACAATCTTAGCAGAATTGCTCTTCTGTAGTTGTTATGGTCTCCTTGCACATGGAGCACTGTAGTAGGGTGAACTGCCCCACTCCTTGAGAGTGTGGGCTGCAGCAGGCAGGGCACCTGCACAGATTGGGAGCCAATCAAAGAAGGGCTTATTGGGAGCCAATCAGGGCCCAGTTTGGAGACAGCCAATCAGGGTCAGGCTCAGCCCTATAAGAAGGCTGCCCAGGAAGGGAGCAGGCAGTCTCTCCCAGGCCTTTGAGAGGGGAAAGTCAGTCTCAAAGGGTGGGAGACTAGCACCATGGATAGCGCAGTGCTGGTCAGGTTTGGGGAGGCTAGGGAGCTCTAGCCCAGAGGCTGCCAGGCTGCTGGCCCTGAAGGGAAGGGCATAGCAGGTGCAAGGGGCCATAGAGGAAGCGGCCCAGGGAAGCAAACAGATGAGGGGAGAGAAGAAGGACAGCGAGGCTGCTGCCAGAGGGTCCCTGGGCCAGGATCCAGAGTAGAGGGCGGGCCTGGGTCCCCCCTTGCAGTACACCCAGCCATTGGCCGTAGGGAGTGGCTCATTATGGACTATGACAAATCCCTGACAAGAGGGACTAGACTTACAGGGTGTGGTTGGACCTGGTGGCTGCGGTGTAGGACTGCTGATCACCGACCCCTGGAAGGGGATGCGGATGGACTAAAGGTTACTGCCGGAGGGCAGCGTCCTCGAAGAGGATGCCACTGAGCAGGGAGCAACATGGGTCCAGAGATGCCAACTGAGGGCAGAAAAATGGATAGGACACCACCAGGAGGGGGCGCTCCCCTGGACAGAGCTAATTCCTGGTGTCACCAGCGGGAGGTGCCAGGTGGTGAGTCCCCAACCTGTTACAAGCACCAGTGTACTTTCAGCTTATTCTGGGTGGCCTGCTACATCATAAAATGCAAAGGGGAGGAACAGATGGAGAGGAGGAGATGAACAGACAGTTCTACTCAGGAAGCAACCCTCACCCCTGAAACTTTAGTCCCCTAAGAAAAGTAAGAATGAAAAAGATTTTGCTCACTATTGCCCCCAAATTAGCTTTAAAAGATAGGATTGCACCGAATCAATTGCTCTGAAGAGTTACAGCACTGCCAAAGACACAGATTCCAGTGCAAAGTATGTGACCATGCCCTGCAATTCTATGACAAATCTGAACTATGTCTGGTATTTGCAGGAAGAAAGAGAATGTCCAAATATCTTTGACATAGGAGGAGGTGAAAATTCAGAAGTACCTCTAATTTTATCTAATCTGATCAAATTAGACTATTATACCCGTTCTCAGAAGGGAACGTTTACATCTGTCTGCAGCCCAGAAAAAGTTAATGGAATACAAAAAATTACAGGTGGACCTGCTAGTCTAACTATAAGGAAGGCTACTGTAGCATAATTTCCCCAAAATGGCTTGGCACACCTGATGTTGGTCAAAAGCCAAGAGTAGTTAACCTATGACAGACCTGATATACCTCATACATTTTCCTAGTCTGGAAAAGCCTGTGCAAAAAGGAGTAACAGTACCATCGGAACAAGGCACCATGGCAAATCTCTTACATATACTATGTAAGTGGAACTGCTTGAGAAACTGGTATTTGCAATGTTGTTGTAGCCAGGTTGGTCCCAGGATATGACAAGGTAAAGAGGAGCTCTATTGAGCTCAGAAGCTAGTCTCTTTCACCAACAGAAGCTGGTCCAATAGAACAGTGTTACACACAGGGCACCAGAGCCAGAGAACTTTCCCTAGCAGTACCTGTGGGGGCGGTACTCCCGTCTTAAGGCCTTATGCCCTCTCCTAGCCGTATAAGGGTGGTGCCATCCTGACCCCTATCAGTTCCTTCGCACCGAATGTCAGAGGAGATGGAGGATGGGTTGTGCAATACATGTCTGCTTCACATCTCAAACACAAAAGTTACAGTAAGTGACCATGTTTTCTTTTTTGAGTGGATACAGCCATGTATTCCATGCAGATGACTCTCAGGTAGTACCCACAGTAGCTGGGGCTTGGAGTCTGTTTGAACATAGACTGCAAGATTGTCTTCCCAAAGTTTGCATATGAGCAGGATGCAGCAGAATGGCACAGTGGTTTGTTAACATACATACACAGGGTCAAGTGGCAGCCTTGCAAATATCCAAAATGGGAACATCACTTAGAAACACAATTAATGTCATCTGGGCTCTCATAGAATGAGCTCTCACTCTGTGGTGGAGGGGAAAGAGGGCACAGTCTGAGCTACAACTATATACAACAGGGTGGGCAAACTTTTTGGTCCAAAGGCCACATAGAGGAATAAAAAATGTATGGCGGGCCATGAATGCTCAGAAAATTGGGGATGGGGTGTAGGCTCTGGGGTGGCGATGGGGATGAGGAGTTTGGAGTGTAGGAGGGTGCTCTGGACTGGGACTGAGGAGTTCGAAGGGTGGGAAGGGGATCAGGGGTATGGAAAAGGGTGCAGGTTCTGGCTGGGGGAGCGGGCTCTGGGGTGGGGCCAGGGATGAGGAGTTTGGGGTGCAGGAGGGTGCTCCGGGCTGAGATCAAGGGGTTTGGAGAACGGGAGGCGGATCAGGACTGGGGCAGGGATTTGGGGTGCAGAGAGTGGCTCAGGTTGTGCAGGCTCTAAGCAACACTCACTTCAAGTGGCTCCTGGAAGCAGTGATATGTCCCTTCTCAGGCTCCTATGTGGAGGTGCAGCCAAGCAGCTCTACACACTGCTTCATCTGCAGGCACCACCTCTACAGCTCCCACTGGAGCACGTAGTAGCCAGAGTGGGGCCATGCCGCAGCTTCCAGGAGCTGCATGGTGCAGCCCCGACCCTGCACCCTGACTGAAGTGCTAGAGCTGGGCTGAGCCACGTGGTTCAGCCCCTGACCCAGCGACCCAGTTGGAGTGCCAGAGCAGGGGCTGACTTAAAATAGCTTGCAGGGCAAGAGTAGTTTGCCCACCCTTGATATACAAGAAAAGTCTCAGGTAACTGAGACAGAAAGCATGAGGTGAAATAATACCACACAGAGCTCCAACTCCAGCTATGAGCAGTGTGAAGAAACTGATAGTGGCAACACACTTGTACAGCAGGGGAAGGGAGAAGGCTATAAGACCCGAGTGCTGCCTCTGTGTGTACTGCTAGACAAAGTTCTCTGGCTCTGGTATGGTGTGCGGATGCACACCTACATGGAATACACAACTGCGTCGACTCAAAGAATAAAACAAATTACCTCACCCACATTAAGAATAAAACAAATTACCTCACCCACATTGTCTCTGAGAAACTCTTAGCTGTTCATGTCAAAAAATTTCCACTTACAGAGAGGACCTACATTTGTTCAGTTTTAGTGCATCCACAACATGACTTAAATCTGGTGGGGGGTACTGCTTACAGACTACTAAATGGCATAAGAGAGGAATGCATGATGCTAAAGTTGAGACACTATATCTATACACCCCCAGCTAAGATTTCAGTTTGTGTCAGTAAAAAACTGAATGAACAACCCAGAATTTGTTCACAAAGTGACCCGTCTAAAAAGGGAACAAAGAAGATGGAGACTAGTGGGCAACCAAAAGTTCCAGAGAAGTAAGAGGAAATAATAAAAATGCTAAATAATTGTGCCTAGTTTAGAAAAAGTTTGATCAGAAAAAAGGATTCAAAATAAAACAAAAAATGTATCTCAGACAAGCAGGTGATTTCCAACTGTAAGAGAACAGGTAGAGCTGGAATGCTGAGCAAATGTTTGCCATACAAAGGGGGATGGCATCAGAAAGTTTGTTTTAAATTTCCAGTCTTCACGTGCTAGTAATACTATACAAAGCCCAGTACCTGGACTAACATATTATGGACAATAACAGATGATAAATTATGTAAATGTACATCTCATTGGGTATTGTATCTGCTTGGATGGAGGCACACTATTACCAAAGAAAGCGTTAGAATATTTTTCACCATGTCATCACAAATATTTCCAAAATACTTACCAGGCAGTAATCTTATTTTCAAGATCTGTGAATCTTCTTTCAAACCAGGAAGAATAACCTTCAGATTGAAATTCTATTGAAAAGAACATTGCAAGGATTAACACTGAACAAATGCAGATCGTAGATTTGTTTACATAACTTCTCAACCTACAAAAACATATTTTGGACTTTCATGCATACTTTTGTGAAATTCCAGAGGCTTACACTAATTTTCTGTATTAAGTAGCAAACTAGATTATCAGTTTTCTGATGTTATTGCCTCCAGAGATCTCTGTTCTCGTTACTGAATAGCAGTCAACATTAAAACCAGAAATTTTAAAACCAGTTAACATAACTTATGTTTGCCTGCCTAGATGCATACATGAATGGACACAAAACAACAGCTTTTTTTTTTTTTTTTTTTAAAAACATTTTTTGGGGGGTGGGGTGGGGTTAAAGAAGAAAGATGCAGACTTTGTCTCCATTGCTCTCTATCTGCTTGAAACAAGACACCAAGAAGTAAGGGAGAGTGAATACCAGTCTGGACAGGTAATAAAAATGTAGGCAACTCTAGTTATATAATTATCTGTAAGTGTTGATTTGAAGATCTCACTAAGCCCAGGCTCCCAGTTCAAGAACACCCACAAGCCCAAACTTCTAGGAATTAAATCCAACAGGGAGCACCACAATCCTTGGGTGCCTCATATTTTGTAGCTACTTGAAAATATTTATTGGTATACAAATTTTCAAGAGTATGTAATAAAATAGTTACAAAACAAACTGAGTAGACATAGTTACAAGTGGTTCATTGCACTGATTTTTCTTCTGCCCCAGAGATGTCAAATCTGGGCAACTAAAGCTCCAAAACTGGCCCATGAAAATAAATGCAAACAATATTGCAAAAGGCAGAAAAAACAGATGACAGGTAAACACTCTGATCAAAGTCCTCACAAACTATGGTGATGGAGGCCATATAAATACCCAGATCGATCAATTATCTGCATTTGTGAAGGTGTAGATCTGGAATAAATTTTAATTTACACCAGCCTAGCAGCACATGTAATTCTGCAGAGGACAGAATCGATGATGTGCAGTGAAAGAATCAGGAGTCAACTCACTGAACAGGTGGGATAAAAATATTTAAGAACAGTCTCATTCACTGCACTATTCTTTCTGCACAATGAATGAGTCCTGCAGAATATTTATGCGCTCTAAAGAAGGCAAACAAAAAAGGGGGCCAAGTTAAAGTTACAATGCCAACTATAACTTTGGCATTTTTTTATTTGAGTCCTTCACTTTGCCCTAAAGGCTTTCTGGGTGTTATTAAATTTAGGTTTTTGTATGGAACGATGATGATGAATTGAGCTAAACATAGGAATTCTGTTATTTAAACTTGTAGCTGCAGGAAACCATATACCAGTCCATGGCAATAATATTTAGAGCAGACTTATTATGAGTAACAAGAAAGAAGTTCTAAAAAACTTATGTATAATGTTAGCATTCATTTATTCAGCATAAGAAGCAACTCGTATGGTTTTTAAACAAGTTCTCTTACAGATTTACTCATAGGAGTTTACACACTCACTAACACCACACTGACCAAATAAGAGAAACTTTACATAGCCCCAAATAATATTTTAAGTTCTGACCATATGAAATATAATTCAGTGCAAAGAAGTATTATATAATACTCTTCAGACTCTACAGCAGTTGTGGACAGCAGTATAAAAGCTGTCAACAATAACATGTATTCAATGGCAAAAAACAATGTTAATATAGAGTTATGGTTGGTTGGTAGTATGTTGTTGTCCCCCTGCAGAACACTAAGCTGAGCAAAACTTAAAACTTCTGAAAACCAGAAAATGCACAAGTTAAGCTTGCCCATGCAACCTTGACTCTATCCTCTTTCAACAATGCCCCAATATGACCACTGACACACATCTTTTACCCTGAAAACCCCACAGGTGATGAAACATACAAGCTCTTCACCTCTTTTACAACCCATTCACCCTCACCCACAGGACTAGATCTAACACTATTAAATGTGAAAGGAGGGTTGGGGTTCACTGGCAGAGTTGGAGGAGAGGAGGAGGTTGGGGTACACTGCCAGAACAAGCCTCCCTCATCTCAGCCCAGAATCTCTCCTGCCCTCCTCTACTACTTATCCGCATTTATTCCCCTCCCAATAATCTCCATCTCCTCTCCCCTTATTCATCTACCTCTCTGCCTCCTAATACTCCTCCCCTTCCAGGAAGCATTCACATGTTTAATTTAACCCCCCACTGCCAAAGACTGATTACATTACCCTCAAAATAAAATTGTCGTCCATGCCTCACGAACTGTAGCAACCTCCTGCCATTCAGGCCTGGTTTACACCTAAACCTTAGGTCAACCTAGCTAGATCACTCAGGGGTATGAAAAATTCATACCCAAGAGAAGTGGTAAAGCCAACGTAAGCCCCAATATAGACACCACTAGTCAACAGAAGAATTCTTCCACTCACCTAGTCACTGCCTCCTGAGGCGGCGGATTAATTTCAACAATGGAAAATCCCTTCCATCACTGTAGCAAGTGTCCACACTACAGGCACTACAGCTGCAGCTGTGCTGCTCTAGTGCTTATAATGTAGAAATAGCCTCTTTCACAAATTCCTTTTGTTTTAGGTGGGGGCTTGTGATTAATTTATTCTTAGTTATGTTAACTGAAGGACAAGGAATCTGAGGTGTGATTCATCCAATCATTAGTACCTCTCAGTTTAACAGTACAAGGCAGCAAAAGGAAATTTTCTTCTGATGGCTTGGAATTCAGAAACCTGTTGGACAAATGATCTCAAATTTGGATCACTGATGCAACCTCAGACCCCCCCCAATGAAGCACTCCAAATTTCAAAACAATCCAATTAACCATTCTTATTTTAGACCATTTACAAGAGCCTACCTTTAGAGCATATAAAATGACAGGAATGGAAACCTTCCACCCATTTTTCTGTATTGGTATATGCACAGTGTACATTTTCTTAATTACCATTCTCATTTTGGGTCCTCCAAAGATTTAGTAGGTGCCATGCACTATCTTGAGCAAAACTTGATGGCATGAGACCATTTTGATCACCATCACATCAATAGTTTGATCTTAGCTTTTGGGGATGGGAGAAACTTGCAACTTTTTTTTAAAAAATGGCTATTCTCGCCCCTCCTCCCCTGGGTTTATATCTCTAGAATCCCATGCTCAAATGACTCCAAATTTGGGTCACTAACCCTACCCTGTACCTTTCTGAGGCTTACCAATTTTCAAAGATATTCAAATAAGCACGTCAATTTTAGAGTTCTTAGAAAAGTTGACCTTTAAACGGATGTCATGACACAAATTAACTATAACTGCGCTCCTTTGCCACTATAATTACAGGGTAGGGTCACAGAATCATAGAAAAGTGGGGCTGGAAGGGACCTCAAGAAGTCATCAAGTCCATCCCCCTGCACTGAGATAGAACCAAGTAAAGCAAGACCATACCTGACAGGTGTTTGTCTAACATGACTTAAAAAACCCTCTAATGAAGAATATACCACAACCTCCCTTGGAAACCTATTCCAGAGCCTAATTAACCTTACAGTTAGTAAGTTTTTCTTAATATCTAACCTGTATCTCCCTTGCTAGATATTAAGTCCATTACTACTTTTTCCTACCTTCAGTGGACAGAGAACAATTTATCACCACCCTCTTTACAAGAGACTTTCATATATTTGAAGACTTATCAGGTGTCTGTTCAGCTATCTTTTCTCAAGAATAAACATGCCCAGTTTTTTAACCTTTCCTCATGGGTCAGGTTTTCTAAACCTTTTATAAGTTTTTGCTCTCCTCTGGAATCTCTCCAATCTTTCCTAAAGTGTGGTGCCAAGGACTGGATGTAGTATTCCATCTGAGGCCTCACCAGTACATTACAGAGCAGGAGAACTCTCTCCTGTGTCAAACTACTATGAATACACCTCAATGATATTAGCCTTTTTTGCAACAGCATCACATTGACACACATTCAATTGGCGATTGACTGTATCCCCTAGATCCTTTCCAGCAGTACTATCTCCCAACTAGTTAGTCCCCATTTTGCATGTGTGCATTTGATTTTTCCTTCCTAACCAAAATACTTTGTTCTTATCGTTTATTGAATTTTATCTTGTTGATTTCAGACTAGTTCTCCAATTTCTTACGGTCTTTCTCAATTCTAATTCTAATTCCAAAAACCTTGCAAACCCTCTCAGCTTGGTGTCATCTGCAAACTAAACTAAACAACTTACTTAAAAAAAAAAAATATCACACCTACTGATGTGTCATCCACTAGACCAGTAACCCCTGTCAAAGGAAATTAGGTTGGTTTGGCATGATTTGTTCTTGACAAATCCATGCGGTCTATTCCTTATCACTCTATTACTCTTTAGGTGCTTACAAATTGATTGTTTAATAATTTGTTCCACTGTCTTTTCAGATATTGAAGATAAACTGACCGGCTAAATTCCCAGGTCCTCTTTGCTCCTCTTTTTCAAGATAGGTACTATATTTGCCCTTTTCAAGTCCTCTGGGACCTCACCCATCCTCCATTTTGTGCCTTAGTTTTTCTGATTTTGTCCCTACCTTTTTGTGCTATTTTTCTGTACTTCTCCTTAGTAATTGATCCATGTTTCTACTTTTGTAGGACTCCTTTTTGATTTTCAGGTTATTAAAGACCTCTTGATGGAACCTCTTACTATTCTTCCTATCTTTACTTCACACTGGGATAGTTTGCAGTTGTGCCTTTAATATGGTCTCCTTGAGAAATTGTCAGTTCTCCTGAACTTCTTTATCCTTTAGATTTTCTTCCTAAAGAATCCTGCCTACCAGTTCTGAGTTTATTAAAGTGTGCTTTTTTGAAGCCCATTGTGCTTATTTTGCTGCTCTCACCCTTCCTTTGCTTAGGATCATTAAATCTATCACTTCGTGATCATGCTCATTCAATTGCCTTCCACTTTCAGATTCATAACCAATTCTTGCCTGCTCATCAGAATCAAGTCTAAAATGGCTGTCCCTCTGGTTACTTCCTCTACTTTCTGAAAGAAAAAGTTGTCCCCAACACATTTCAAGAACTTACTGGATATTTTGTTTAGCCCTATTACTTTTCTACCAGATGCCTGGGCAGTTGAAGTCCCTCATTACTATTAGGTTTTGTGTTTTGGATATTTCTGATATTTGTTCTAGAAATGCCTCATCCATTTCTTTCTCCTGACTGGGTGGTCTATAGTAGACACCCACCATGACATCTACCCCTATGTTTTCCTCTTTATCTTTGCCAGAAGAGTTTCAACCGCTCTGCCTCTCACCACCTTCTGGACCTCAGATGGACTTTCTATCATGCCTGGATCCTTCTCAGATCCCTCCCTCTCTCGTATCTTTTACCTATCTTTTTTTTCTTTTGCCTTCAAGCATGCTCTTGTATCTGCTTTAGTGTCTTGAAAATCTTCACTTATTCCTACCTGCCTTTTTATCTACCTTCAGCTCCCACTCACCCACCTCTGTTTATTCAGAATCTTAGAATGTGCTGTCTTCTGCACTGATTCCTCTCCTCCAAGTGTCTCCTTGATCCCCTACAATCTGGCTTTGTCCCTCTCTCCATTCCACCAAAACCACCCTGAGCTATGTCACTAATTGCCTTCCAGCTAAACCAAAATATTGATTATTCTTTTTTATTGTTATCTGTCCGATGCCTGCTACACTGATCCACAATCATCTTTCTACTGGTTTCCCATTACTATTATCTAGGCTTTTCCCCACCTTGCAGACTCACTCCTTCAGCATTTCCTCATCCTCTCTCTCAACCCCACTTGTGTCTTTTCCTTGGTCTCTTCCATTCTACAGAGAATGCTATCACTGGGAGAGTAACCATTGCAACAGTTCTCTCTCTACTCCCAACTTCTTCCTCTCCCATATCCTTTCTAGCTACCTCTCCGAAGTATCCTGATTCTTTTGCTATCACGTCAGACTATTTTGAAGAAAGTGAATAGTTTTCCTTCCAACCTTCTTTGCTTCCTGCCCCTGCTTTTCTTTTTTAATCACCGTCAACTATACCATCCAATTTATCTCCTAGATTCATTATTGCAATGTAATCTTTTTGACTCTTCTGACTCCTTCTTTCCCCTCCATCCCGTCCTCTGTTAAGTACTGTCACCACTTCTGATATAACCATAATCATAACCATCCTTTGTTCATTCGCACAGCTAAAACTTGTGTCTATATTTTCTCATCTCTAGTTCTTATCTCCTCAAAGTTTATCCAACCAGCCATTGCAAGGGTAATTTTCGTCTCCTGCAATGATTACATCACATTCCTGCACCCTGAGTTCCTTTAGTGCAGTGGTCCCCAACCATTTTGTGGCCAGTAACACATTCATATTTTCAGAAGTGTGTGGTGGGCGCCAACAATTTTTCAAGGCTTATTTTGTATTTGTACATTAAATAATACAAAAACCATCATATTTAATATAATATATGAATCCAGGGAGAAGAGAGAAGCTGGAGAGAAGCTGTGAGGACAGAGAACACCGGCGCCTGCAGCCCCGGAGTTTTCTGTCCCCGGCAGGCACGGGGCCGCAGCTCCTCTCTGGCTTACACCACAGCCCCACACCTGGCAGGGACTGAGAACACTGGCACCCACAGCCTGCAGCCCAGGAGTTCTCTGTCCCCATCAGGTGCCGGGCTGCGGCTTCTCTCCCTGCTGGGCACTAGGAGGGCACACATAAATGCCCCGTCGGGCGCCATGGCACCCGCGGGCACCACGTTGGGGACCACTGCTTTAGTGGCTTCCCATTTTACAAGACTGAACAAGTTTCTTCAAGATCCTCCCTAATCTTGCCACAATCTACATTTCTGCTGTTACTCTTCTTTACTCACTACTCCCTTCTCTCCCTAAACTTCTCCCAATTCTTTTTCACTGGTATTCTCTTTTTGCTCATCTCTCACATACTCAGGTTTATACCTTCACACATGAAACCCCCTATGACTGGAACTAACCCTCCGTTTTCAATGTCCAAGTATCTGCCCTCTCTCCTCCTTCCAAACTCCTCCCTCAGAACACTTCTTCCACCAATCATGAGTGCCTTCCTCTCACCCACAATACCACATTAATGATACCCCAGCACCCTCACACATTGCATTTACATTTAAGACAATCCAAGAAACATGTATGTTTGTTGTAAAAGATACTGTATCCAAGTCAATTAATCATAGAATCATAGGACTGGAAGTGACCTCGAGAGGTCATCTAGTCTGGTCCCCTGCGCTCATAGCAGGACTAAGTATTAACTAGACTATCCCTGACAGGTGTTTGTCTAACCTGCTCTTAAAAATCTCTGATGATGGAGATTCCACAACCTCCTTAGGCAATTTATTCCAGTGCTTAACCACCCTGATAGTTACGAAGTTTTTCCTAATGTCCAACCCTTGCTGTAATTTAAGCCCACTGCTTTTTGTCCTATCCTCAGAGGTTAAGAACAACAATTTTTTTCCTTCCTCCTTATAATAACCTTTTATGTACTTGAAAACTGTTATGTCCCTCTCAGTTTTCTCTTTTCCAGACTGAAAAGATTGGGTTTGTTTAATCTTCCCTCATAGGTCATGTTTCCTAGACACTTAATCATTTTTGTTGCTCTTCTCTGGACTTTTCCAATTTGTTCACATCTTTCCTGAAATGTAGCACCCAGAACTGGACACAATACTCCAGCTGAGGCCTAATCAGCATTGAGTAGAGCAGAAGAATTATTTCTCATGTCTTGTTTATAACACTCCTGCCAATACATCCCAGAATGATGTTCACTTTTTCTGCAACAGTGTTACACTGACTCATATTTAGCTTGTGGTCCACTGTGACCCTCCAGATCCCTTTCTGCAGTACTCCTTCCTAGGCAGTCATTTCCCATTTTGTATGTGTGCAACTGATTGTTCCCTCCTAAATGGAGTAATTTGAATTTGTCCTTATTGAATTTCATCCTATGTACTTTAGATCATTTCTCCAGTTTGTCCAGCTCATTTTGAATTATAATCCTATCCTCCAAATCACTTGCAACCCCTCCCAGCTTGGTATCATTCACAAATTTTATAAGTGTACTCTCTATGCTATTATCTAAATCATTGATGAAGATATAGAACAGAACTGGACCCAGAACTGTTCCCTGGCTGCAGGACCGTACTCGTAAAGCCCTTCCAGCATGCCTGTGAACCACTAATAACTACTCTCTGGGAACGGTTTTCTAACCAGTTATGCATCCACCTTATAGTAGTGCCATCTAGATTGCATTTCCCTAACTTGGTTATGAGAAGGTCATGCGAGACAGTATCCAAAGCTTTACTAAAGTTAAGATATACCCCGTCTACCGCTTCCCCTCCTCCATCCACAAGGCGTGTTACCCTGTCAAAGAAAGCTATTAGGTTGGTTTGACATGATTTGTTCTTAAGTAAAAGTCAGCATGGATTTGTCATCTCCTTATTGTTGAGATGTCTGCAAACTGATTGCTTAATTATTTGGTCCATTATCTTTTCGGGTACAGAAGTTAAGCTGACTGATCTGTAATTCCCCGATTTGTCCTTATTTCCCTTTTTTATAGATGGGCACTATATTTGCCCTTTTCCAGTCTTCTGGAATTGCTCCAGTCTTCTACGACTTTTCAAAGATAATTGCTAATGGCTTAGATATCTCCTCAGTCAGCTCCTTGAATATTTTGTGATAACATCACCCTTATTTTTTTATCCCCTTTAATCCTTACCTAGCGACTTCCAATAAGTCTGTCTCCTATTTCCATCTCAATCTCAGTCCAAGTGTATACATTTCTAATATGTAAGGCAACATCTCCTTTTTTTCCCCTGCCTGTCCTTCCTGAGCAAGCTGTACCATTCTATACCAATATTCCAGTCATGCGTATTATTCCACCAAGTCTCTGTGGTGCCAACTATGTCACAGTTGTACTTATTCCTGCTTATTCCCCATATTTAAGACAACGGAACACTAGAATGCATTTTGCATATAAAGCAGTGAGCAGTTTTAATATACTGCCCAAATTTAAATAACTCTGCCTACCTTGCCCAGGTAATTGTTTACGTGGCCTTTAGCAGTGACACCCTTAATGACGCAATTTGTTCCTCTACTTATTTCTTCATATTGTAAAGTCAAACCGCTACAAAAAATAAATTAAAATTAATTTAAAGAAAAGCATTTTAATTCTCACCCAAAATATAATCAAGATGTAAAAACTGTTGGAAGCAACAGGAGGTGTCAGACAATTTTACATTAAAAATACCTAGTCCAACACCTTGTAAAATTGAAGAACAATAGTGTTTAAAAGTTACAAAAAACAGAGAATAAAAATTCGATGTGTTTAATTACCTAGCTTCAAGAATTGGCTCAATATCAGTTGCCAGCTGTGTGGGATGACCAAATTCATCCTGCAGGTCCAAAGGAATATTAAAAGGCACTCCAACTCGAAATGGAGGATCCAAAAGACTCACTGAAAATTTTTCTGGTTTCCCCTCTAAGAGAGAACAAAGTTAATATAGGTAATTTTATCTGTAACTACACATTATATTTCTTTTAACTAAGGCATCAGTACAGACACCTAAGCTCCCACCCTAATAGGCAAATAGATGGGGAGAAAGGGTCCCATCCTAACAGGCTAGTAGACAATAAACTGAGATTTTTGGCAGCAGTGATAGATCAGAACCTCCCAGTCTCTCCTTCAGTCTGTATGGATTTAGGAATAATTGTTTAAAATGCAAACATATAGGTGTAAGAACTTATATAAAACATAGTGCTCTGAAGTTGCAGACGTGAAATGTCTCAACAAAATCCAACGGGACAGTGGACAGCTTTGTAAAATTACACAATTTACATATTCTTCTGATTTACATGAACAAAATTCAGTTTACATGCAAGGATAAACATTTTTGTTATCCAGTTGTTCCAAACTTGAGCCGCTTAATGCATCCTGGTTTTTAAAAGAAATTCTGAGCACACTCATCCTCTTTACCACGTTTTGAGAAAAATCACTCGAAAAAGTCAAAGCACCCAAAAATCACTGGTCACTTCTAAAAATCTTTGCCATGGACTTGACACAGGAGTACAAACAGAGAGCTCTGTAACTTGGAATGAAGTCTACTGGGGAGCTAACTATCTTAAAATGGCTTTGTCCCGTCGAATTTTCAACAGCACCTTGGATAGAAGAGAAAATGGGAGAAAAGCATACAAGAGGTCCCTGTCCCATTAGAGAATGAGGACTTCTCTCATGGAATGTTTTCCCAGGCCAGCCTTGGAGCAGTAACGAGGACATTCGGCCTCTCATCTGCACCCTGTACTGATAATAGTCCTGCCAGAAGATAAACAGTAGGAATCTCCTGTGTGATGGTCATACTGAGATGTAGAAGTAGGCATCTTGAGGTTGAGGGCCAAAAACTAATCTCCTGGCTCTATAGCTGGAATAATGGCTGCTAGCATGATCATCTAGAACTTGTGTGCCTTCACACATTTGTTTAATGCCCTTAGATCTAGAATGGACCTCCAACCTCCCTTCACCTTGGGGATCAGGAAATAACTGGAGTAAAATCCCTTGCCCCTGAGATGCACCAGGACTGGTTCTGTGGCCCCTAGGCATAACAGACTGACTATTTCCTGGCATAGTAGATTCTTGTGACAAGGGTCCCTGAAGAGAGATGAGGAAGGAGGGTGGAAATGGGGGCTGGACATGAATTGAAAGGTGTAACCTTTTGAAATAATCTCCGAGGCTTATCTGTCAGAGGTAATATTCTCCCAACTGCTGTACAAGAGGGCCAGGCAACTTCTGAAGGGGTGTGTGTAGATGGCAGCTGATGCTGCAAGGTATAGTTGCTCTGGCTGTTGACCCATCAAAAGTACTTACAAGAGACTGGGAGGTAATGGATTGAAGTTGACTGCTTCCATTTTTGAACACTGGACCTCTTATGCTCCAGTGCATAATAGAGCTGAGATGGTCGGTACTGAGGAGGTCGTGACCTGTGCTGTGGCTGAGAGCTGTATCTTCTCTTCTGTCCCGCTGAGTAGATTCTCAGGAACCCTTTAAGGTGTGGAGAGAAGAGTCCATCTTCAACAGATCTTCCATTGTCATCTGCAGCAATTTGGGCAACACCAGAAAGGTGTATCCAAGAAGCCCACCTCATTACCGTTGCCGTGGAGACTGAGCAAGTGGCTGTATTGACTGCGCTTGAATGGTTAATTGAGACTCTGTGTGTGTGTTTCAACTTGGAACTTTGATCATATCAGTCAGTGACCAACTCACCAAATAAAGACAATGCAAAAACATGAGATCAGTAAACTTGGTTCAAAATGAACCTTTTGGATGGCATCACACTGAGAGTTCATGTGAGTGATTGAGAGGGTAAATGTCAACTGATCTTTGGTCTCTGTCTGTTTTGCAGTCCCTTCTAAAATATTAATTAGAAAAAAATCAGTAATGGAACACCCACAGGGCATATTTCGAGGAAATGTGACTCCTTTGAGAACTGAGGGTATAAATGCTAAGAACATCATTAGTTAGTTAGTTAGCTCCTCAATTAATATCTGAAGAGATCCATGACATTGTAAGACAGAGGGTCTCAGGGTAGCCAAAACGCTGCTATGAGAGACTTTTGTAGGACTTGATTACCCTGAGGCCCTCTAGTTCAAAAGACCCTGCTTCGGAGGACATTTGACAGATCAAGTAAAAAGAGAAGAGAAGTCTCCATTTAGGATTGGTAGCTATACCTGCTTTGTTTGCCAATCAGGATACTGTGTATGGCCAACATAGTTACTGAAGGTTTATGCTTGGGGAATTGAGGCTTATTAGGAAGATGTATTATGTAACCTTTTACTGCTTGTGTAATTCTTTCTCCAATAAACTGCTGTGTATTGAGCAAATTGAATCCGAATTTTCACTGGTACCGGTAACAATCTGCTCAGCTGTGGGGCATTAAAGGTCTCTTTCAATAGAGAGGTAGCTTCCCCTTTGAGCCTTTCCTCCTGTTCCTCAAAAGTGTCCTCCTCTGGTTCAAGGGCCCAGGACAGCAAAGCTGTAGGAGATCATCTGGCAGACTCTCTCTGAGAGACACTATATGCCACAAGATGTGGGATCTGTACATTGCCCAAGGATCCCAATATGGCCAATGGGGAGGGAAAGGCCTGGGTGGTGGGGGTGCCCAAAGAGGCTAGGTCCTCTGTACTGTGAAAACAGGTCACGGTGAGAAGCCAAGGAAATGACATTCTTCTGCTCACTGTCAGAATCATCACTGGGTAAGAGCAGCACTGACTGGGTATTGGTAATACATGGCCCTGAGCTGAGGGCAATTCTGATTGCTATGATCTGTTCATTACCTGGGCCCTTGTACTGTGTGCTGATTAGGGTTCTTCCGTGAGTGTGATGCCCTAGGGTACTGGAACTATTGTAGTACTATTGGCTCACTCGGTACTTCAGGTGAGTGTCAGTGGTAAGTTGTCAGTACCAACAGTTGAGCATGTGTGGAGCGCTCTACAGATGGGAGCTTTGCTGCACCCAGTATCAATACTTTATTTGGTTCCGCTCATTGGGAGGTAGTACAATGTTTGTCTTTCTCCTTAGGGGGCGGTATGGTGCCTCGGAGCCTGAGATCCTGGCATTGTTAAGCGGTGCAGCTGAGCTCATACGGGTGACACCCTGATGCTTCTGAATATTATGCTTTGTAGCCGCCAACCTATTATTCTTTACAGTGCCCAGAAGTGTGCTAGGTACTTTGCTTTTCTGCAAAGGCAAGGTCCCTGCCTCAGACAGTTTACTAACTCATTTTACATGTGATGTAGCAAGAGAATGACAAACCTAAAAAAGGGATGAGGGAGAATAAAGATTACCCTCTCTCTACACTGTAGAGCTGAGTACTTGCTGGAACTGCTTCTACTGTATCCAGACTTAAAAACAAAATCTACTTGATCTTTTCCAAGAAAATTCTAGTTCGGAAAACTGCTGGTGTTTTGACCCAACTTCACTGTTTATCAGGAAGAATGCTAACATTGATTTCTTGGAAAGTTACATATCGCTGCTCCCCAAAGAGTGCAGAGCCATGAATTTTTGTTCAGATACCAACCAAGTCTCCTGCCCACAGTTTTTAATGCATACAGCATTTTTTACCATATGCTAAAATAGAGATAGCAGCGTCTCCATCATTCAGGAAATCAGCAGCATAGACAATTAAGTTAAGCAACTTAAAATTTTCTTTTTTCTTGTACTTTGGAGATCCGCAGCAGATATGTTATGATACATCCTTTTTATGGAATACTGTCATTTTTCTTTTCAGGGGGGTTGTTAGGATATAGGTTTATTTCTAAAAGAATGGAAGATATTCTAACACTTTATTTACAGCAAAACCCATTATAGGAAAACACTTTCTGTTATTGGAGGATATCCTGAGGGATCTCACACAGGTTAGAAAGTTACTTGGGGAAGGGAATGTTTTTTGAATCCAGGGTTTTTTGCCTGCTTTAAGTTTTCTTTGCTCTGATGAATAAGAATAACTTTGTCCTGTATTTTCTTTAGGAAAAAGTGGTTCTGGGTTTTTTTTGGATTTTGAGGGAGGGATCTTGGCAAACTTCAGACATATGCTTTAATAACTAATTTACACACACAATGCCAAACATTTCTTGTGAATTCTCTTCTTCCTGAAAGGAAAATACTTTTGCCTTCTGAAAAGATACTACAGGAGAAGGAAGATGATCCTACATAGTGGAGGTCAAACCAGATGATCTTGTGGTCCCTTCTAGACTTAAACTGTGACTCAAAACCCTTCAGTCACTTGGTGTGCTTTGAGGGGCTATCGTCATCTGGAGAGATTATGAGAGGCCCATGAAACAGCAATTTTTTCTTGATCTCCTAGAAACAGAGATCGCCTAGGATTTCTATCTTTTCCCCCTTGAGGTAAAGTCATTTTTTAAGCCCAAAACATTTATGTGTGTAGTATTCTGACATGGTTTTCTCTGGATTGTGAATTGCTGAAAAATGCAATAGCTAGAAAGGATGCTGGTAATAAGCTGTGCCTTGGAACCTGAGAATATGAGCTGCAAAGCAGGAAAGAAAGACCCTACCACTTTCTAAGTAAGCACATTTTGTCCACTAGATGGGGACACCTTGCTTACTTACTGTAAGGTAGACCAGTAACCAAAAAAAAAAACAAAAAAAACACGACAGACAGGGCAGGTAAGGCCCAGTTACCACTAAAAATATCTCGGGTCATGGATTGGATTGTTTGGCTGACTATTGAAATCAGGCAGGGAACCCATGTGTCTGAGCTGAGGTCCCAACTGTAAATATTTAATCACAAATTAAAAGGAATTAAAAGGAAAGAACATTTTTAAGTTGAATAATTACATGTTCTTTCTGAAATCCTATAATTAAGGTGCACAAAAATACAAAATATAGAAAATAGTATTAGACCCCCAGACTCCTTCGCATATAAAGAATACAAATACTATGCAGCAAATTAAAGCATCACTGTAGTCATTAAAGGCAACATGTTATGACAAGACATCAAGGTATGAGTATTACGTAGTTTTCCATACACATGTACAACTACTTAAGAAGGATAAATAAAGGCTGCTTAATGGCATGGAATTAAATTGCTTCATAAAAAGGCTGCAAAACAATTTTCAAATAGTAGTTAAAAGTTCACAGCTTCATTTGACATCAGAAAAGAAAATTAAACTGGCAGATCTGAAGTAGTTCCATTTCTATTATCCTCTCAATAAAAAGCCAGTAACGTTGTGGCTGAAGTACGTGATACAACCATAGCAGAGTGTGCATCTTAGATGTGCTCCACATTGTCACTAAAATCAGAATCAGTTCTCTTTGAAACACATGACCCACCATATACTGGTTTTAGATCAAATATAAATGTATCAGACTATATTGAAGGGACAAATAATGAATTACTTAACATCAAGTGCAGTGGAAAATACTGTTTTCTATCACATGGGAAAGGCAAGAGAGTGGAAAATACTGTTTTCTATCACATGGGAAAGGCAAGAGAGTGGAAAATACTGTTTTCTATCACATGGGAAAGGCAAGAGAGTGGAAAATACTGTTTTCTTTCTGGTAGTTTGCTTTACTATATTCAAAGGCAAGTGTATCTTCCAAATGGTTACACAAAGTTATCTACATACTGAATACGTACTGATGTATTTGATATTCTGTAAGATTCTTCTTGTAATATAACAGTAAAATTATAGATGAATGAGACTGTAAATATACACTGAAATATTTTAGGTTGTAAGAACTCATATTTGGATTAATTAGTCAATCTCTATATCATATATACTTTGTAAAGTCAGCCAATTTTTCCAAGTTTTATAAAAGAGTAGGATTTGTCAGCAAAGTTAAATTATGAAAATTCCCAAATCTAATAGAGTGAGTACCCTAGGTTCAAATCTACTAAGGAGAAAAATTCTGTTTTTTCTTTTATAAATATTTTTGGGAAGTTCAGTTCAAGGGTAGCTTTTAGCTTCCATAACAATCCTACTTTTTTTTGTAAGGCTGACTAAGACACAAAGCAACGATCTGCTTTGCCATAGATGGTGGATTGCCAGGCATCAAGCTCTTTTCTGCTCTAACCACTTGATATCTGGGCTAGATTCACGAAGAAACTTAGGCATGGTGAATCAGAGCATTACCACACCTAACTTTTAGGCACCTAGAAAATCACTGGGATTCACAAAGCCTGAGTTTGGTATCTACGCTTCCTATATAATGAATGGGGAGAGAGAGGCACCTCAGAATGGGATTCACAAAGGTCAGCATGCTAGGCAGTTCCCCCTTAAACTAGCCAATGGGAGATGCCAAAGAGAGGGCGTATGTAAAGCCTTGCCCCTATCTCAGAGATAGGAGCCCAAGTCTGGGCTCCAGAAAGGCCCTTCCCTCTGCACAGGATTCTGAGATGCAGACCTTCTCTTGGCATTAGGTGCCTATGGCACTGCGGCAAGAAGCCAGGACGTATAGGAGGCACCACCCTCATAACTTTTAGCCCAGTGATTGGGTTACTTACATGGGATGTGGGAGAACCAGGTTCAAGTCCCCCCTCCATCTGAGAGGGAGAAGGGATTTGAACAGAGATCTGCCAACTCTCAGGTGAGTATCCTAGCCACTGTGCTATGAGATATTCTGATGTGGAGCTCCCTCAATCTCTTCTGTTGAAGCTGTTCCACTGTGAATAAATAATGAAAGTTATTGGGCTAGAGCTAGAGGAAGAGGGAAAGTGAGCAAGCAAGCACGAAAATGACTCTAAAGCTTGGTGTTTAGAGCACTCACTTGGGAGGTGGGAGACCCAGGATCCAGTCCCTCTGCTCCAATCATTCATTTTTTATCCAAACTAGAACTTCAATCAGAGAGACTGAAGGAGCCCCACACACAAGAAAAACCCAGTGGCTAGGGTACTCACCTGAGAGGTGGAAGATCCCAGTTCAAATCTCTTTTCATTTTCAGGTAGAGGAGGAACTTGAACAAGAGGTCTCTCACATCTCAGGTGAGTACCCTAACTACTGGGCTAAAAGTTATGAGGGAGGTCCTCCTCTCCACAGCCCATTAGCATAAGCTCGCCTGCAAGGGCTTGATTCAGTAAGCAGGCTCTGATCATGGTTACTAGATCAGGCCCCACAGGCAAGTTGGATGGAAGAATGCCTATCTTCCCAATTTTGTGAATCGCTCTGGGATCAGGCATCCAGAAGCCTGGTGGAGGGCTGGAGTGCACATGTCAGAGGCAGAAACATAGGTACCTAGGGAACTTTAACTGCAAAAATTTAGGTATTGAACAAATTTAGGGGTTTACAGAGTTCTGTGAATCCCAATGGGGCCAGATTCTGGAATTCAGGTACCTTGAGTGGCAGTTAGATGCCTAAGTTCCTTTGTGAATCTACATCTTGGCCTTCAAACACCACTTTGTCTTTGCTGAAGGTATCATCCCTATACTTAACCAAAATTGAATTTATTTTGAAGCTGAACTCAGCACACATTTAAAATAGTGAGTCAAAAGTAAGAACTGAGCATTTGTGAAGGACCTAATTGAAGAAAATTGGAATAGTTTGAATTTTCCTTACCTACAACATTAAATTTAAATATTTTAGATGGGAGAGGCCTTCCTGCATAAGTGTCTGCATTACTTTCATTCAACACGACTTGCAGCTTCAGTGTGTAGCTCCCAAGTTTGTGAATATTTTCTGGATAGGGTCAGATAAAAATAAAGTTAAAAAGAAAAATTTCCAAAATATAGATAAATTGAAGGTAATATTTTAAAGACAAACTCACCCATTTTTTTAAACCAGTAAGGCCATTTACCCCCATGTTGACTAATGTGAGAAATGATTTCCTTATTCCCAACAGGAGCTTGAACAGAAAAAGGGATCATTCAGCTACATAAATTTAATTTGGTATCACATTTATTTTCATAGGAACCAATCAAACCTATTATAAATACCCAGACACCATATTTTTAAATTTTCAAAAGAGAGAGACAAGAGTTTGAAATCAATTAATCAACTTATCACACTGATCGCAAGTAAACTTTACTAAAGAACCTAACTCTCTCACTGCCAAACTGTTGCCACTGGAAGCATACATTTGCTGTGGAAGCCCACTTTTATATCCCTCTAGTTATGCTGTGCCCCGCACGGAGGCACTTCTAGTCTACATACTCAGTAGTGCTTTATAAGCCACTTTCACTAGTGACTTACTATTAAACAGATTAAATTAGGAGCAATTGGATAGAAAAAACTAAAATCAATTAAAAGACACAGTACAAAAACATTTATCCTCCCTTCTCCTAGGTTGTCTCCTCTTATTCTATCGAATCTTGACCGCAGTAAAAGGGCACATCCAAAATACATATATTTTATTACTAAAGTTTTACATCTTCTAGTTTAGTATCCAATACATACATACCAATGTAAATTTTGGTCATGTATCACTCATTCACACCTTCATCTCAGGGCGCTTGAATTTATTTTTATTCAAAAATCAAGGAATTTATGACTTGGTAAATACATAATATAGATGTAGCAAAACTAAGCAATAAAAATCAAACAAAAAGAATTAATCAAGGAAGAAGCAGGGGAGGAAGAGGGCTTATGGGAAGAAATAAAACCATCTCATTACAACATGCCATTATTTCATTCATCCAGTCTGAAATTAGACAGCAATTTAATGTGGATATTTCAAATTCTTACACAGTACAATTATATTCTTTATTCACATGTTTTTGCACTAAACTACATGCATATTTTGAAATGGCTGCCAAAGGTGGCTTTGTCAGTTTTTATTTGTTCTTGTACACAATTTTTAAAACAGTGAGTTAAATAAATTTTACTAGTAATTAATCTTGGGAGATAGTGTAGAAAAAGAAACCTTTTTTTTTTTGGGGTCAGTCACCAACACTGAGAAATGTTCTCAAATAAATTCAGAACATCCTGTTGAAAAGTATCGCCAGCTATTGCTAGCCTAAATTTGATCATTTAGTTGTAGTGCAAGATTAACCCCTGAAAGAAAGCACTTTTGACAAATCACTTCACCTCTCTACATCTAGTTCCCCATCTGTACAACGTGACTAATAATACTGTGCAGATACACTATCTATCCTAGGCAAAGGAGAAGATGATCCAGGGAGAGGCAATACACGCAGCTGCTGTAGCAAAAAGGAAGTCTGAATGGAAAAATGCTGGTCTCCAAAACCAGGACTGTGTTAAAAACCTCAAACTGGTAACATTTGTTCTGTGATGGGAGACTGAAAAGTTTCATGACTGATAATCTTCTTTTGCAGCTTCTTTCCTCATTTGTTACAAATGGATAATGCCTCTCACCTATGGAATTCAGATGTGGTATATGACTGTAGCTTGAACTCTGAAGCTAACCTCTGTTCCTATCCTCATCTTTCCCCTCAGACCACCAGAAGAAATTTTCCAAAAGCTATTTGAACTTTCCAGTGAACTGTAATTAGTATTAAGACTTGAGAATATATTATCAAACCTTAAGGTAAGTCTATATTTAAGACTCTTTTAAGAGAAAAATTCCCAAGTTATTACAAATTGTATTCCAGGCAGATTTGAATGGCGAGAGATGCTCAAAACTGAAAGAAAATTATTAGATATGAAATTTCTCATTCTGCTGCACAGCTTCTCTCCCCAGTCATAATAAATAGTAAGTAGTGAGCAGTGAATCACAAAAATAGGGAGAGAAGGATACAGAAGAAGTTTAATCATCATTAGAGCAGAATAAGCAGAAATAAAAGCTCCCCTCTATACAGTAAAAGAAGTGTTATTTGAGAAAACGATCTGAGAACTAACCCTGTAGCATCTTCCTTAGACAGGGTGCTTCTGCAGAGAAATGGAAATCTACTTGTTAAAATTTCTCAGATGAGTCTCAGATATTTTCTGTCCACAAAGCCACTACAGATCTTGTAGAAGGAACCTTGATTCCCTCTGAGAATATTTCCCTGTTGCCTACCGTAACAACTGATGCCAGATTTTAACATCTTGCCTTTGAGGCCCTGGTATTCTGGACGAATACAGCTAGTGTGTATACTCCACATGCTTTTAACAGTCTCTAAAACTCTAGGGATGTTCACTTATCACTCACACTCACTCATGCCCATTATGCCATCACTTTATTTTCCCAGAAAGAATGCTTGGAAAAATGTTTGGAAAAAAGCAATGGTAGATTTATTTTCTGAAGCGAAATGTTTCCGGCATTACAAGAATAGCCTTTTTCTCATGAGAACTGCAATGTGAATCTTGTACAAAGAGGTATTAACTCCTTGTGTTTTGGAGGTAATGTTTTTTCTAGTCTGGCCTTTCTGATTAATCTGGACATCTGAGGATACTTTATCAAGGAGTCCTATGTGCCTTCACAAAGAATACTATGAAGGCTAGTTCCCTTTGTTCTGTGATGCTTGGTTTCCAGATGTTTTCAGCTGATAAAGAACATAATCCACTGTCAACCTAAATCAGAGAGCCAACATCCAGATTATGAAATGGAGGGATACTAGATCTGGAGGTAGGACTTGTCCCCCCAATTATGTGATCACGTTTTGGTGTATTAGGAGAGTGATCAGGTTCATGCTGACAGATTCATGAGGTTGGAATACCAAAACTCCCTGAACCAGGCTGGAGATACCATCATCATCAGAGCTAAGTCCTGCCTGATTTTTTTTTTTTTTTTTTTTTTTTTTTTTTTTTTGAGGACTCTCATAGTATCAAAGGAATTGGAAGGTACAGTGGCACCCACAGCCTTACACACATTACACATTTGTATATACCACTGGCAGGGGCACCAAGTCACCTGCATTGGGCCCTCCCGTAGGCAATGGCAAAGAGCTGCAGCTTTAGCCACTCCACTTGCCCACTCAAGTTTGGTCCCTCGGCCCCTCCATCATTATGGAGCCTGACCAAAACAGAGTAGTGTTGCACCCTGGTGCACAGCAGTCATATCCTGACAGAGGTTGCAGGGCTAAACCCTGAAGGGCAGTGGGCCAGCCAGCACTACTCCTCCTCTCCACTGCTGTCCCGCATAGCCAGGACTGGTTCTCTCTCCAGAGCAGAATCTGCAGCATTTGTTGTTCAGGTCAAATACAAACAGGTCTAAATTTGAGTGCCCTCACCTGTGAAAGAATGGAGTTGTCACTCTGTAACTCAAAGCAGCACCCTGGAACCCCCATATTCACCACTGTCATATAAATATATGTTTGTACAAAGTATACCTTATGAGATAGCATTTTAAAAGTCTTGATCTGTTGAACACTAATATCCTGTTGGATTGTATGTGCTATCATTATATGTGAGGTACTGCTGTATATATTACTGAAATATGTTGTGAGGTTGGGAACACCCACAATCAGCCTTTTAGGTACAACAATGGAGCAGCCAGACATGCTGATCACCCATTAAAGGGAATTCACTCTTCCAAAGGCTATCTCAGAGAGAACATGTTGACAATGGAGACTACTTGACCAATGGGGACTGCCTGATCTCCATGTCAAAAGATCTCCCCAGCAAGCTGGAAGAAACTCTAAAAGAGGGGAAAGTGACATCATCACTCAGCCTCTTCAATGCCCTCGCCCCAGTCCAACACCTGGAGAAACATCTGGAGGACAAAGACTTCAAACTAGGACAGGGTGGTCCCGGGCTGCAAGGCAGTTCCAGGCTGCACATTGCTGTGACCTATTTATACCTCTGTCTGGGTGAGACACTGCTTGATTCAAATCCTGTTTAGTTTGCGGAACTCAGACTGCATTTATTTTGATTTCTTAGGTAACCAATTTGATCTCTGCACTTGCTACTTATAATCACTTAATCTATCTTTCTGTAGTTAATAATTTTGTTTTATATTTTACCTAAAACACTGTTTTGGTTGAAGTGCTGAGGAAATCTCAGCTCAGTTTACAAAGGCTAGTGTGTGTGTCCTTTTCTCACCATCGGAGGGGCAGACTGGGTAATGAACTTACTGTCGTGCACTGGTCAGAAGCCTGGCCAGTGTAACAGTTTGGGGATGAGGGACTGGGGAGGGAATTAGCTATTAATGGTTCATGAGTGCCTGGGAGATCACTCATGTAACTCAGCTGGGTGAGTCCCTGCCTGTGGATGTCTGTGTAAGTGCCGTATATACCAGAGGTTTGTGGCTTGACACAGCATCGGTGTGAGAGGGATACCCCACACTGGTGGGACAGAGGGCTCAATGGTGCTACAGTCCAGGTTGTACCCTGGGGACCCTGTCACAGAAGCTCTTGAATGACTATTCATGGTTATCCCAGTATTGACAACTGAGATGGTCTGTTAGTGTGTTTTGTAGGCTGTGGAGATGAAGGTCCACTGGTGTAACACGGTTGCCGACGTACTCATTCCCACAAGCAGATAACCTTTGGGCACAGCAGTAACAAGTGAATGCCTCTCTGTTTCCTGATAAGTACATTGTCATGGAGTTGTCCATGAGCACCTATACTCTGGCACCTCAAAGTGCCAGGAAAAAGCTATGCATGACATCCAAATGGCTTTCAATTCCAGGATGTTTATGTGAAAATTGAACTCCTGATGGGACCACAGTCTTCGGTCTGAAGGTACTCCAGATAAGCTCCCAATCCTACCATGAATGTGTATCACTAGTACTATGTTGAAGAGATGTGAAAAGGGCTGTAAACATGTAGAGGATCCTTCCATCAATCTAATGAGGAAGAGAGAGCCTGGGGATTCGTGACCAACATATCTATGTGGTTTCTGCGGGGTAGTTACACGCATCTCAACCATCCTTGCATGGAGCACAGGTCAAGTCTGGCAATTTGCATCACACAGGTGCAGGAGGTCATGCAGCCCATGAGTTTTAGGCAGGTTTAAAACTCGTGAGAGACTTGTGTTAGACTGAAGTTGCTTGACAAGATGCAGAAACGGGGGACATCTGTCTTGTGGCAGACAGGCTTTTGCTGTTGGGGAGTTCAATACTGCCCCTATAAACTCTATGCTGAGTAGGAGTGAGCATGGACTTTGCGTCATTGAATATGAGGCTTAGTACAGCAACAAGATCAAATCCAGAATTACTTGCACTGAGATTTTCACTGGTTGAGGCAACTGATCTCAAATTAGCCAGCCACTGAGGTACACGTAACATGAATCTCTTGTCTTCTCAGGAATGCCGCTACAACTGCCAGGCATTTAAAGACCAGTGGGGCTGTGGAGGTATGGTAATGAGACTTTCCCATAAGAAACCTGAGTTATTTCTTGTGGGCAGGGTGAACTATAAAACACCTACTTTCATACTGCAAGTCAAGAGTCACAAACCAATCGTGAGAATCTACAGTAGGAATTGTGGACGATAGACTCATCTTGAACTTGAATTGATGGATGAATATGTCAAGCTGCTGGAGTTTGATGGTGAGGCATCAACCCCTTTTCTTCTTTGGGACCAGAAAATGAGAATTAAAATCCCCAGCCGTAGAATTCCACAGGCACTTCCTTCACTACTCTGAGTTCTCTGAAGGAATCCACTTACTGAGAAATATATCATAAAGAGGAGTCCCAAAAGGGGAAAGGGGAGGAAGCAGTAGGAAGGGATTGGACCCAGACTGGAGTACCTCTTGTCCATAATCTTCAGGACCCAATGGTTTGAGATCCCTATCTCCTGAAACAAGATTAAATGTTTCCAAAAGGGGAGGTGGTATAAGGGAGGGATATGAACCACTGGTTCTGCAAGGTTCTCAATCTCTGTCAAACCTGCTGTTGTGACATTGATAGACTGTGTCTGGTGGAGGAGGAAGGCACAGAATGACTCTTCCTTAGGAACCTCTGCTTTTCCTCAAAGGTTCAGACTCTCTCAGCTGACTGCAGTAGTATGAGCACGCTTGCCTGTGACAGCTGAGATTTGAACTGTTTCCTTCTGGAAGCTGCAGAGTATACCTCCAGGCAGTGTAAACTCAACCTCAAATCCTTTAATGGGTGAAAGGCTTTGGTAATGTTGTTTGTAAAGAGGTTACTGCCCATGAAGAGGAGGTCCTCAATGGCTGTTTGAACCTCTTTCAGACTGCAGTTCTTAGGAATACTGGAGGCTCTGCACATTGTTACTGTTGTAGCTATACTATGGGATTGCCGCAAATGAGGTGTTGATAGCGGCTTGTAGTGAGGTCTCTGAGACCACCTGTCCCTCCTGCACAAGGGATTTAACCTCCTCTCTGTACACCTGTGGAAGTCTCTCAAGGAACTGGGGTATACGTTCCCAATTCAGGAAATCATATTTAGCCAGCAGCACTTGGTAATTTCTAATGCACATTTGTAGACTGGTTGAGGAATATGACTCTTGGTCAACGAGGTTCAACTTTTTAGAGTGCCTCTGAGAGGGTGTCACTTTAGATGGCCCCTGCTAGATCACCCTGTACCATGAACCGCATGAATACCACAAAGAGAAACTGTGGTGGCAAAGTCTCTGGCTCAGGAACGTTAGCCAGTATCATAAAGCGTGGTGCGGAGGGACTCAGTGCTGCAGCTTTCACTACTGTGGCTTTCACGGCTGTCAACAGAATCTTGGTCTAACCATGATCTCTCTGTACTGGGGCTTTTAGTGTTGGTGTGAGGAGGTCTGAAGAGCTGTCCACACGGCTGGCTTCAGTTTCAATTACTTTGGTGTCAGCTGTTTCTCTGCCTGATGCTTTAACCATCAGTTGCTGGGAGTCTGCTTCCAAAGTCTGTACTGAAGCCAAACAGTGACCAATGCCAAGCCATCAGCAGGAGCTCATCTGGGCTTTGAACTACCTCCTAGGCTGGATCTGCTCAGGGCTGGACAGAGAGATTTATATCTCTGGTCACACTGAGAGTTCATTCAGTCTTCTCTTTCTTGAGCTGAAAACATGAGGAGGTTCTGGACAACTTTGTGATGGAAGAATGGAACTTCCTCAATGCTAACTAGCTCTAGAGACAAGAGTGGACTGACATCTTATCAGGGTGCTCAGTGGTAGTCTGGTCCAGTGGAGCAGTTTTCTCACTCTCGAGGGCCAACAAAGCCCTAATGGATCCTTTTTGAAAAGGAGCAACATATAGAGCATATGCACTTCTTCTGGGTAGAAGACACACATAGTGTGCATCACTGATACAAATAACACATTCACAAGAGAGACAAGAGTTGAATCCAGGTGACATGACTGAGTACCAATGCCAGAAGCAGCATGTGGGCCTTAACATCTAGTGTCTGTGTGTACACATGTGTGCACATGTATGTGTGTGCACATCTGTTTTACACAATGCCACCGGGCTACAAGTAATAAAACTACATAGAAAGAGAAATCATAGAATGTACTAAGATAGACACTGCAGATGTGTGTCATCCTGAAGTCATAAGCAGTAAGAAAAAACTGGAGAACAGTTGTTGTTGCAGCTGCCCCACCATTTATGCTACCGTACTATCTGCCACAGGGCACTGGAGGGCGTGCGGGCACGGCTCCAATGGACACTGCTACTCATAAGATTCCAATCTCACAAACACAGGGTGTTAAGTCTGAGGCTCCCCCCTCCGTCACATTAGGATAGCAGCAGCCATGAGCCAAAAAGCAGAAAGTCACATCCTCACATTCTATCTAATTTACATTAAAATAATGTAATATTGGACTGTTAAGAAGGAGATCCTGTTCTAATAGTACCCACCATCACCAGATAAAGAAACAGATCTTAAGATGTTTAAAGAAAACTTTGTTTGGTAGCATTGTGTCTGGCAAAGAATCACCTATCAACAGCTGAGGTTGTGAAATCTCTACTTTATAGTTTTGCCTTTATGGTCCCAACTTCTCTACTGTTTATGTCTGGTTCTTTGATTGATTGTCTGTTGCATAACTAATTTTAAAGATTTAAATCATATTGCGAAACAATTCTTTGCTCAATCATACCCTACCACCCTAACTAAGGTGGTAGGGTATGATTGAGCAAAGAATTGTTTCGGAATATGTTAGGATTGGTCAAAGAATTTTTTTTGTAATACTTTAATAAAATGATTGGTTAAGGTACAGCTCAGGAGGACTCAAGTTTCACTATATAAACTGGAGTCCAAAAGGAAGTTCTTTGGAACCAACTCCAGGACACAGCCCTAAGATCAGAGCTGCCAGACCTCAACACTCTGATATCATGCAGAAGCTGGAGTCCCTGGCATGATCCTGACTAGCTAGCAGGAAAAAGTTCATCTGCCTTATTACGAGTGGTGAGCATTGTATGCTTAGTGTGTGCATTCTGTTTTCGTGATTGTTAATAAACAGAGATTAAGGCTATTACTGTGTAAGACTTTCACTGGTAAAGTATCAGAGGGGTAGCCGTGTTAGTCTGGATCTGTAAAAGGCTGGTAAAGGCTCTCCAGACTCAGAGTGTAAGGTTACACCCTGAGCCCACGGAAGGGTAAGGATGGATGCCTAAATTAAAAGGGTTATGACCTGAGCACATGGAAGGGTAAAGGTGGGTCCCCTAGAATGTGGGGCTACACCTTAAGCCCTAGGAATAGGGTAAATGGGGGTGCTCCAAGAGTGTGCAGATAAACACAGGGCACATACACATCAGAAATGGAATACATGTGGACAATCACTAGAAGAATCACCTGAAAGATGCCTGCCTGCTTTCCCAGGTTGCTTACCATCTGTTTTGAGTAACTCCGTGGTACCATTTGAGGCTTTATTCATGAAGCCAGGAGCCATTTTGAACATGGGAAGAAAAGGGAAGCCAGCACCTCGTACTTTTGTGGAAGGGCCTGACTAAGTGAAAGCCAACTATGGATGGGAAAAATGATGATTAGTGAGAGAAACCATCTTGAATAAAGTCTGCTTCTTGCTAGATTAAGTTTCAGAATTCTAGACACGTGTGTTTTCACTTTTATTTGCTTGTAAAACTTTCTAATTTTATTTCTTTTACTTAACATTACTTAACCTAGGCCCTATTGTTAATAAATTTGTTTTATTTTACTATAAAGCAACTCAATGCTGTGTTTAAGGAGAAGGGTATATTTACCCCCACTTAAGTTAATAAGCTGTGATGTGGTTTTATCTTTATAAAAGAGCAATACTTTTCTCTCTGAGCTGCCCAGGAGAGAGCTGGAAACTTCAAGGCATGTGATTTAGCAGAGTGCGCTGGGGTCATCTTGCTGACTGTAACCGAGGTTGGTGCAAGCCACAGTGCCACTGGTGGGTTGCTGGCCAGCTGCTGGGGTCGGAGCTGCTGGACCAGGGTTGCAGCTATATACAGATGCTCAGGGTGTGACCTGAATGCTGGTAGACTGGTTGTGAGCAACCCAGGTTCGCAGCTACAGGAGCAAAGCATTCTTAGGCGCTTAGGATTACAGGGCAGACAGTAACACAATCCCTCACTGGTCCAGAAGACCTGTCCTCCACCCTCCGAGCCCCAACCAGACCATGACAAAGTCTTATAGACAACAGCCTCCTTTACTACACAACTCTGATTCATCCTGTTCACTGAATGAGGCAATGGTTCTGTGGGAAAAACAATATGTGATCATGTGATGAAAGAATAGATCATCATGCATACTCAAAAGAAAGCCAAAATAACATTGTACAGATATTTCCTAATTTTTCAGTGCTTGATTTTGCAACCCTAATAATGTTCATTTAATGTAGTTTGTGTGTTATTTCGTAGGTTTAAAAAAAAAGCAAAATTGGAAAAAAAAACTAAATTCCAACATGTGGCATCACACAGACAGTCAGGTGGGTTATTAGCACAGTTGGAACCCTTAGATTCACAGCACAGACCTCTGCTACTTGTGTTATTGAGAGCAGTAGTAGGCAGTCCTCCTGTATATGAACCAGCACTAGAGGGGGTAAGAGAGACAATTTTGCCAGTGGGTTTCTGACACTTGTTAACAGCAGAAGAATTGAGAGACTCGGCACTTTGGGTTCAATTACAGACCTTGGAAAGACCATGCTCTAGAGAGCACAGACTCTTCCATCCATTCTCCCCTAAACTTGGCTCCTTTCTGCACCATATCATCCCAACTGTCCCTGCCCCAGTCCCAGTCCTTCTCTACTCCATTCCCAGTCTCCACTTCTGTCATAAGTAGATAGGTAAGGGTTAATTTTCTTTTACCTGTAAGGGGTGGACAGGGGGGAATCAAGCACCTGACCAGAGGACCAATCAGAGAACTGGATTTTTTTTAAAAGTCTGGGAGGGAAAGGAACTCGGGGTCTTTTGTTTCTCCCGGCTGTGGTGAGAGCATCTTTCCTTCTATCTCCAAGCTTCTTTCTAATCTTCTGTTACCAAG
>NC_133770.1:214095570-214190716 GCF_003597395.2 Chelonoidis abingdonii
TTGAGATAGGGAGACCCAGGGGTTCTGGGTCTTGGGGGTCCCCCAGGGACAGGTTGGGGTGACTCGGGGTGACCAGGAGCCCTAAAATCCTGGTTGGTGGCAGCGAGATCAGAGCCAAGCTGGGTATAAGCTTGGGGAGAATTTTATGTAAGCACCCAGATTTTTGGACGCTAAGGTCCAGATTTGAGAGAGAAGCTTACCACAACTTCCCATTTCAGTTTCATTCTCCTTGCCCAGCCAGCCCGTTTCCCCCTTCCCAGCTCCTCATCCAATTTCTCTCCCCTCACTCTGGCTTCCATTCATCCTCCTTTCCTTTGCCCAAGTTCCCCATGCCCAATGTCTCCCCATTCCAGTCTCCCTCACAGGCTCCTCATCTAATCTCAGTGCATCAACACCCCCCCCCAGCTCCTCGTCCCAGGGTCTCCCCAGTTCCTGATTCAATCTCAGTCTCTGTCCCACCCCACCCCGTTTCCTTTCAGAGTTCACACTCACAGTTCCGCTCTCCCCAATCCCCTGCACCTTAAACCAGCTCTATTCCCCAATGCATTCGAATCAGGCAGCTTCCTCTTCCATGCTGATTGGGCACCAGCTGGGGGGTATGCTGAGAACACAGAGTTTCCTTGCTCTTAGTTCCCATGCTCAGCTCACAGCACACCTGGGCCCAGAGCCATAACTGAAAGGAAAGTTCTGCTCTGCCCCCTACAGCCCTGGGCTGGAGCATGCTTCAGGGAATTTAGCTGCAAAGCTCTAGCAAGCCTGAGTTTGTGCAAACTGAAATTTTTCCAAGGCTTATAATTTGGCCAAATTTGGGTGGATTTTCCTGGGGGGCAGCAAAGTTACCACCTTGCCAAATTTCAAGTCCCCGCATAACAGCACTAGTGCTTCTAAAAGAAAAGTTGCCAGATTATTTTTTTAAAACTGAGGCAAAATTTGTTCTTCTCTAGCCTTGTTCTTGGAAATGACTGAGCTGCATTTGCTGAAATTTTGTCAAAAATAAAAACAATTCAGCCTCAGGCAGATATCTAGTTTGGAAACTTCCAGTCCAAATAGTTAAAGCTTGGCAAATTTATAAGCAACTGAGATCAGAGTCTTATACTGGGAAGTGTCATGCAACCTTAACATGTGATGCTATCAGCCCCTCATATATAATACCACTGCTCACACATTCTGTACAAGTCCCATCTTTATTACAGTGGGACAATCTCCCTTGCCAGCAAGCCAACTCTTGATTATTGAAACTTAAGACTTACTCATTGCTATTACAGCCTAATTTTTGTTGCCAATTTCTGTCTAAATTCATTGTCTGACTGTTCCCCAGGTTTCAGTGCTCCAAGACCTCTATAGTCACTATGCTTCCTCAGCTCATTGCTCCAACACATTTTTTTTGTGCAGTTCTTTCTGGTACCTCAAAACCTTTGCCCAGTGCTTTAAAATACTTCTTGTGTCAGTGCCCCTCCTGCATCAATATCCCGGTGCTCTCTCCTCTGTGTTTTAGCACATTTTGCCTCAGCATACTGTCCCCCTCAGTGTGGAGCACACTTGTGCCTTGGCAAATACCACCTTGACACTACTTCACTTCAGTGGACTACCCCTTGTCTGTGCTCTAAAGAAATTATTGAAGCATAAATTTAAGCTAAAACTAGAAAATGCAGGAATCAGTGCAGATGCTGCTTACAGAGCGCTGAATATACTACTCCTGGGAGAATTTTGCACCACTGTATACATGCAGAATTCATGTGCCACGCAGAATTATTTTTTCCTCAGAAGAAAATATGTTCTGCTGAGAAGTGCTGCAGTTACACCTTTCGCCCACCAGGGGCTGCTGGGGAACCATAACAGAGAGCAGCCATTCCTGGTGGGAGCATCCTAGCTGTGGACAGGGACGAGAAGAGGCTGCATTCCTCACAGTACCCTGCCCGTGAGGCCAGGTCAGAAGGCATGAGATATGAGGGGACAGACAGTGTAGGGTACCTGGTGCTGTTTGGGGGTGGGGGTGTCACAGACCAGGGTTCAGAAGGAAAGTTGGGGGGGAAGGCGGACTGGGGTGGGGGCTGAATGGGAGTGGGGGTGTAGGGACATGTGGATGGGGAGGTGCAGGGACACATGGAGACAGTGGCAGATGTGCCTGACTGAATGAGGGAGGCTAGCATTAGCCAGGGTTTGCATGGGGGAGGCTCCCTAATAATCCCCCCTAAAAATACTTGTTCCATTCTTCTCTCACCCACACCCACCAACCTCTAAGTTCACACCTAGGCTCCTTCCCAGCAATTACTTCCCTCTCCCTGAGCTCTTCCATTAGCCCTGACTCCCCTAAGCTTTTGCACTGCTTCTGAGGGGTGAAGAAAATGTGTGTCTGTATTATAGTTTAAATTAATTATTACTCCAAGTTCTGTATTAATATACCTAGTAATGAATATATTCGCCAAAAAACATTTCCTGAATCTTTTTTGCCGTCTGTATTGTTACAGGCATACTTGCTGACAGCTATTTTGAAATACATTACCAAAATAATTGAGACTTATGTGATTATATCGTGTTATGCTGACAAAATATGCAGAATTTTTAATTCTAAGGAGCAGAATTCCCCCAGAAGTCTCTGATAGAAAGGCTTAGAATGGAAGCAAGAAATGGAGGCCTTTCCCATCACTGTAAAAGCCCTCATAATTCCAGGCAGCATGGCTGAGAAAGGATATCAGGCCTAAGCTTTGGAGGCGTAGAGACGGACAGTGAGACTGGAAACCAATAAGGGCTCTGGAATCTGTCCTGTCATCATGGTCCTCTATGAGGAATATTCAGTATCTACACTTTGAGGCAAGCCTCTTGCCTCTGGGATCAATGGTAGTTGCAACACTTAGCCCAGGTGGGGCACTGTGTTACCAGACAATTAAGTTATTTATGCATGATTGTGAATGTGCAGAGAATTACAGAAAGTCTCCATCTTCATCCTGAAGCCACTGCAGCTCATCCCAGAACTCTAGGACAAGTCAGTCTGTGGTCAACAGCTGGACCCACAAGTGGTGCTCTGCCTAGTGCATTTAATCCACAGATACAGAATTCAGTATATACGGAATATTCAGCTGGGGAAAGGGTGCCTTACTGGTGCTTGATGACCTTAGTGAAGTGATCTCGCACTCATGACAGTTTCACTGCAGCCATTTCAAATACTTAACAATGACCGCTTCAAAAGTTCCAGCAAAAATCTTTATTGCTGGACAAAGAGCTTAAGTTGAGTATTCATTGTGGATTCCCATATTTAAGAAAATGATTTGGAAATGGTGCTAGTAACAAAACTCATAGGAGCTTGATCTCTTATCTCTCAGTTCTCTTGGCTTCCCAGAGGTATTCCAGAAGACATGTAAAACAGTAGTTCAGGAGCCAAATTAATAATCAACCTTACCCAAGAGAGCCACAGTAGTGTAAATTCCTTGTTTCATTTACTATAGTACTATATACTCATATTTAAACAGTATGAGAGGGGAGCTATTTAGTGTGTGTATATTTTTTATATATTATATATAGGGCCTCTGGGAGTTGTGCTAAGAACTATGGGATACCTACCCAGATAGTTGCAGTTCTGTAAAACAGTATTAGTGGGGAATGAGGCCAAACCACAATTTTTGAACATGAAAAACTCTGTCTAGTGTGAATGTATTGCACAGGTTGTGTTTACACTTATGCAATCCCACCAGTTCAATTCTCTACTATAGGCAAGATTTGGTAACAAATTTTGCTCTTTTTACTATTCAATGAAATAACTTACAAATTTTGGTGCATCTTACCATATAACCAAGCTGGCAAAACTTGATTTTTATGGTTCCAGCTGTGGACAAATTTTCCAGGGAACACTTCTACAAGACATGGTGATATTAAATCCATGTGTCAGACATTTTTGTGTCTTACATATACCATGTTCTTCATGCCCAGTAAAGAATGTCTTCCTAGATCACTACAGCAATTGTTCCTCACCAGAATGCTAAAGCCATTCATCGTATCACATGTATGCTCAAGAATGATTTACAGAGGCTGAAATTGTAGTATTGTGTTACACTTTCAAACACACATTAATCAGATACTGTGTATTGCAAAATTTCATGGCATGTCTTTCAATGCACTACATCCTGCAAGAAAACTCTTGGGCCAGAGACCATCAGTCCCTAGCAAAACGGGACCCTAATCCTCATTGGGATCTCTAGATTTTTTTTGCAAAACATTAAACAAACACACTTTTTAATCTTTTTGTATAAGTCACTTCCAGTTTCTTCTGTTACTTATTCATTAAATGGATTTTAACTGTCATAAATCAATAGGGCATTATATAATAGATGAGTCCTGAAGTCCATTAGTGAACTATACCTACCTTATTAGTTACACATACAAAGAAGGTTAAAGATAACATTTACTGCTCCTTACTATTCTCACACTCTAAGGCCATATGACCTGAAATCCATATCACGTCCACATAGATAATGGAGGATTTAAAGAACCATACTTAAAATATCAGGGCATTAAATATTTGGCATGATGGCATCTGTCAGTTCCTTAAAATATATAGCTTACCTAGTTTTGGAGAATCATTGCACAGTTCTGACAAGATTTCGTCCTTATCTTAAATTTATATTGGGGTATCAAATTCTAAACTAGTTATATATAGACAACATGCTTTATTAGTCTACAAAGAAATAAATTTGTTAATCTTTCAAGGTTGTGTACTTACAGTGCAAAATAACCTTTAGTTCAACAAGCAGTTTCTTTGACCCTCCATGGCTTGTACCTGGAAGTTTTTGCATTGCCTCTCCTTTCTTATTCAAGATTTCAATTCTTAATGCTCCTGTATAAAAGGGTACCAAAAATGACTACTTTTTAAAACAAGCAATGTAAAAATTTTGTTTGTTCTTGTCCCCAAGATGTTTTCTTTTAAAGTTATAATGCATAATATGCAAAAAAAACACACACAAAAAAACAAAAAGCCACATTAAATTAAAATGGCGCTGCTAACAGGAGTTTCGCAAGGGAGTTCTCCAGGTGAAGGAGAAGCAAATACAGCATCTGTGGGGTAAGTGACTGTCTGCAGTGTGTGTGTTTGGGGGTTACTTGCTGTGTGCTGAGCTTGTGTTTGTCAGTCTGTTTGTTTTGGTTGTTTGAAGGACTGTGTGCTGTAGTGGGCAGCTGGAGGCTGAGCTACAAAGGAAGGTTTGAAAGCTAGAAGCCTCTGGTAATTGGCTAAGCCTTAACCAGTGGGCGGGGCATTCACTCAGGCCCGGGCTTTATAAAGCCGCACACACGACCAGGGAGCTTTGCGAACAGGGGCTGCTAACAGGGAGTTTCGCAAGGGAGTTTTGGAAGGGGAGTAGGAAGGGAGCGGGGTCCCTTGTCGGTCCTATCCGTGACCCGTTAGTCCCTTGAAAACCTATAAACCAAACTACATCCAAATCCTTTCTCTTTAAAGCAGAGCAGAGCGGACAGGGAGCTGCAGACAGGGGAGTTTGAGAGGGAGTTTGACAGAGGGAGGCTTACGATGGTTAGGAAGACCCACAACACCTGTGCAGCACTGCTTCTGTCTCCTCCACCTGCGCCTGTAGCCAGACAGAGCACCAGAGCATGGATGCTTCTACCCAAGATTCTGGTGTGGTTTTGCAAAGACTGTAACTTGCAATTTCCACTTACTGATATCCAGGCTGGGGGGGGCATCCAATGTGAAAGGTGCCTACTGGTGGAATCTCTCAGGCAGCAGGTGGGAGAGCTACAGGAGGAGGTGGCTAGGTTGAGGAGCATCCATATCCACGAGCAATTCCTGGACAGTGTCCATGTGGAGACAGCTGAGGTAGCTGTCCCAGTTCACAGGACTGCTGACACACCACTGGTGGAGGAGGAGATGGCTCAGGGTGACACTGGCAGCTGGTTACTTCTGGCAGTGGGCAGTGCTCCACCCCTGCTGCGAACCCTCCCGCCGTGGTAATAGGTAACCGTTATGCTCTTCTTGATACAGGAGAGAAGGAATCACCCCCTACAGTAAAGAGGAGAAGCCTCGTACCCCTAAGGCTGGGAGGTCTGCTGCCACCACTGAAAATAGGAAACGTAGGGTAGTGGTGGTCGGAGACTCTCTGCTGAGGGGACAGAGGCGCCCATCTGTCGCCCTGACATTTCATCTCAGGAGGTATGCTGCCTGCCGGGGGCCCGTATCCGAAATGTTACAGAGGCATTGTCGAGGATTATCCGGCTTTCTGACTACTACCCCATGCTACTCATCCATGTGGGCACAAATGATACTGCGAGGTGTGACGCTGAGCGGATCAAGAGTGACTACAGGGCTCTGGGAGTATGGGTGAGGGAGTTTGGAGCGCAGGGTGGTATTCTCTTCGATTCTTCCTGTCAAAGGTAGGGCCCAGGCAGAGACAGATGCATCATGGAGGTGAATGCCTGGCTGCGAAGATGGTGTCGCCAGGAGGGCTTTGGCTTCCTCGACCACGGGATGCTATTTGAGGAAGGACTGCTAGGCAGAGATGGCGTTCACCTTTCGAGGAGGGGAAAGACCCTATTTGCACACAGACTGGCTAACCTAGTGAGGAGGGCTTTAAACTAGGTTCGACGGGACAGGTGAGCAAAGCCCACAGGTAAGTGGGGAACATGAAGACCTGGGAGATGGGTCGGAAACAAGAGGGAGCATGGCTATAAGTTCAGCAGAGAGAAAGGAGGGTCAGGGCAAAACTGGAGGCAAGATCAAAAGTATCTTAGGGAAGTACTCAAGACTTTAAGGTCAGGAAGGGGACCAATATGATCTAGTCTGACCCTGCACAAAGCAGGCCACAGAATCCTACCCATCCCCTTCTATAAACAACTCCTAACCTATGTCTGAGTTACTGAAGTCTTCAAATTGTGGTTTGAAGACCTCAAGCTGCAGAGAATCCACCAGCAAGTGACCCATGCCCCACGCTGCAGAGGAAGGCGAAAAACCTCCAGGGCCTCTACCAATCTGTCCCGGAGGAAAATTCCTTCCCGACCCCAAATATGGCGATCAGCTAAACCCTGAGCATGTGGGCAAGACTCACCAGCCAGCACTCAGGAAAGAATTCTCTGCAGTAACTCAGATCCCATCCCATCTAACATCCCATTCACAGAAATCCATCTGGATACCAACCCTGATTCAAAGATTCAATTGCTAAATTAACTATCCCAGATCATATGTTGGGATAGTAACACTTCCATAAACTTATCAATTAGTTCTTAAAGCCAGATATGCTTTTTACCCCACTACTCCGCCTTGGAAGGCTGTTCCAGAATTTTAACCAAATAGGGAGAACTCACTAGAGCCTCTAATGAGGAAACCTTCGTCTAATTTCGAGTCTAAACTTTGGTGAAAGTGCCCAGTTTATACCATGTTGTTCTTTGTGTCTACATTACTAAGCTTAAATAAGATGGGAGGACACCATGGATATATTAATCCCTCTGATTATTTAGCTAAAGAGAAGGATAAGGTCCTCCTCACACAGTCTTGACTAGGGGAAAGAAGGGCAAAGCTTGCTTTGAGTCTCCTTTCAACAGGGACACTTCCTCCAGGGCCCAAAAGCAAGCTATTCCGAGCCTGTCATGTAGTGGCCTCCGTGAAGAGGGCTTTAAACTAGTTCAACCAGTCACTGACAAAGTCATCCTTCTTAAAGTGGGAACATTAAGACCTGCACAACCTGTGAAACAAGAGGAATCAGTGGGCCTATAATGGCAGAGAGAAAAGGAGGGTCAGGGCAAAACCTCGGAGGCAAGATGCAGTATCTTAGATGCCTATATACAAATGCGAGAAGTATGGGTAATAAGCAGGAAGAACTGGAAGTGCTAATAAATAAATACAACTATGACATTGTTGGCATCACTGAAACTTGGTGGGATAATACACATGATTGGAATGTTGGTGTGGATGGGTATAGTTTGCTCAGGAAGGATAGACAGGGGAAAAAGGAGGAGGTGTTGCCTTATATATTAAAAAATGTACACACTTGGACTGAGGTGGAGATGGACATAGGAGACGGAAGTGTTGAGAGTCTCTGGGTTAGGATAAAAGGGGTAAAAAAAAAGGGTGATGTCGTGCTAGGAGTCTACTACAGGCCACCTAACCAGGTGGAAGAGGTGGATGAGGCTTTTTTTAAACAGACTAACAAAACTCATCCAAAGCCCCTAAGATTTGGTGGTGATGGGGGACTTAAACTATCCAGATATATGTTGGGAAAATAACACCGCGGGCACAGACTATCCAATAAGTTCCTGGACTGCATTGCAGACAACTTTTTATTTCAGAAGGTTGAAAAAGCTACTGGGGGGGAAGCTGTTCTAGACTTGATTTTAACAAATAGGGAGGAACTTTGAGAATTTGAAAGTAGTGATATCAAGGAAGCTTGGGTGAAAGTGATCATGAAATCATAGAGTTTGCAATTCTAAGGAAGGTAGAAGGGAGTACAGCAAAATAGAGACAATGGATTTCAGGAAGGCAGATTTTGGTAAGCTCAGAGAGCTGATAGGTAAGGTCCCATGGGAATCAAGACTGAGGGGAAAAACACTGAGGAGAGTTGGCAGTTTTTCAAAGGGACACTATTAAGGCCCCAAAAGCAAGCTATTCCGATGGGTAGGAAAGATAGAAAATGTGGCAAAAGACCACCTTGGCTTAACCACGAGATCTTGCATGACCTACAAAATAAAAAGGAGTCATATAAAAAATGGAAACTAGGTCAGATTACAAAGGATGAATATAGGCAAACAACACAGGAATGCAGGGGCAAGATTAGAAAGGCAAAGGCACAAAATGAGCTCAAACTAGCTATGGGAATAAAGGGAAACAAGAAGACTTTTTATCAATACATTAGAAGCAAGAGGAAGACCAAGGACAGGGTAGGCCCACTGCTCAGTGAGGAGGGAGAAACAGTAACAGGAAACTTGGAAATGGCAGAGATGCTTAATGACTTCTTTGTTTCGGTCTTCACTGAGAAGTCTGAAGGAATGTCTAACATAGTGAATGCTTATGGGAAGGGGGTAGGTTTAGAAGATAAAATAAAAAAAAGAGCAAGTTAAAAATCACTTAGAAAAGTTAGATGCCTGCAAGTCACCAGGGCCTGATGAAATGCATCCTAGAATACTCAAGGAGTTAATAGAGGAGGTATCTGAGCCTCTAGCTATTATCTTTGGAAAGTCATGGGAGACGGGAGAGATTCCAGAAGACTGGAAAAGGGCAAATATAGTGCCCATCTATAAAAGGGAAATAAAAACAACCCAGGAAACTACAGACCAGTTAGTTTAACTTCTGTGCCAGGGAAGATAATGGAGCAAGTAATTAAAGAAATCATCTGCAAACACTTGGAAGGTGGTAAGGTGATAGGGAATAGCCAGCATGGATTTGTAAAGAACAAATCGTGTCAAACCAATCTGATAGCTTTCTTTGATAGGATAACGAGTCTTGTGGATAAGGAGAAGCGGTGGATGTGGTATACCTAGACTTTAGTAAGGCATTTGATACGGTCTCGCATGATATCCTTATCGATAAAACTAGGCAAATACAATTTAGATGGGGCTACTATAAGGTGGGTGCATAACTGGCTGGATAACCGTACTCAGAGAGTAGTTATTATGGCTCCCAATCCTGCTGGAAAGGTATAACAAGTGGGGTTCCGCAGGGGTCTGTTTTGGGACCGGCTCTGTTCAATATCTTCATCAACGACTTAGATGTTGGCATAGAAAGTACGCTTATTAAGTTTGCGGACATACCAAACTGGAGAGGATTGCAACTGCTTTGGAGGACAGGGTCAAAATTCAAAATGATCTGGACAAATTGGAGAAATGGTCTGAGGTAAACCGGATGAAGTTCAATAAAGACAAATGCAAAGTGCTCCACTTAGGAAGGAACAATCAGTTTCACACATACAGAATGGGAAGAGACTGTCTAGGAAGGAGTATGGCAGAAAGAGATCTAGGGGTCATAGTGGACCACAAGCTAAATATGAGTCAACAGTGTGATACTGTTGCAAAAAAAGCAAACGTGATTCTGGGATGCATTAACAGGTGTGTTGTAAACAAGACACGAGAAGTCATTCTTCCGCTCTACTCTGCGCTGGTTAGGCCTCAACTGGAGTATTGTGTCCAGTTCTGGGCACCGCATTTCAAGAAAGATGTGGAGAAATTGGAGAGGGTCCAGAGAAGAGCAACAAGAATGATTAAAGGTCTGAGAACATGACCTATGAAGGAAGGCTGAAAGAATTGGGTTTGTTTAGTTTGGAAAAGAGAAGACTGAGAGGGGACATGATAGCAGTTTTCAGGTATCTAAAAGGGTGTCATCAGGAGGAGGGAGAAAACTTGTTCACCTTAGCCTCTAATGATAGAACAAGAAGCAATGGGCTTAAACTGCAGCAAGGGAGATTTAGGTTGGACATTAGGAAAAAGTTCCTAACTGTTCAGGGTAGTTAAACACTTGGAATAAATTGCCTAGGGGGGTTGTGGAATCTCCATCTCTGGAGATATTTAAGAGTAGGTTAGATAAATGTCTATCAGGGATGGTCCAGACAGTATTTGGTCCTGCCATGAAGGCAGGGGACTGGACTCGATGACCTCTCGAGGTCCCTTCCAGTCCTAGAGTCTATGAAAAAAAATAGTACCTGGAAAGAAACATACCTATTGGTGTACCAGCAAGCTTTATCTCATTTGGTAAGAGCTCATCTCCTTCAGGCCATGTTACTGACAATCTATCAGGAAGTCTAACAAAGAAACAAGATTGTTTTTTTTCTGTAAGTAAGAAACAGTACACTTAATTTTTAGCAGCATATAACTGAAGTTTATACATAAGCACATTTAGAAAACAGGGTTTTGAAAGTCACTCTCTCCCTTTCTTATTTTCATGCTATGCTCAGAATTCAGAAATCTTTGTTTCTACTACAGCAGCTGATGAGATTATCAGGAGTAATGGAGCTACATTCTACATATTAGTGATTTTAATGATTTTGGAAGAAATACAAAAACCTAGAGAGTAGGGTCTTAGCAAGTAAAAGCTCTTTATTACAAAAAAGAGATCTTACCTTGCCATTTCATCTTCAATGTATTTTTTAACAACTTTTTCAGACATTGCTCTGTCAAGTTTTGAGATTGGAATAATTTTTATTTCATCATACAATGCTTGAGGTTCCTGAATAAATTAAATTCAATTATCAGTATCTATGCCGTAACATGCGAAGAGTAGAATTATCACTTCATATAAAAGGATCAGCAAATTAGATATAGATATAATGCAATATCCTAAATAAGACTATGTGGTGATCCTGTAGATGCTAGATTATGCTAAAAAAATCATCTGAGGGCAGTGATACCATACAGTTACTCACAGCTATACAAGAGTGTAATAGTTGAAGTATACAATTTCTACTGTGATTGGCTGTTGCCTTTAGAACATCCATATGCTCGCAATGAACATGATCATCTCAGCTTCTCAGGATTTCCTTCATATTAAACAGTCTTTAACCCAACTGCATTTCAAACACTTATCAGACAATTCTGTAGATTGCTAATTTATGTTTGCAGTAGTACATGATAGGCTAACAAACATCTCAATCTTCATTTACTTAGATCAGTGTATGACCCAAATTGTTCCCCATACACTAGGCACAGCTGTCCCCTGACTACGTAAAGGGGAGAGGGTTGGTCTATTATACCTAAACGCACTATATCCCTGCTGGGGAAAAAAAAGCCAAAGCCACACAGGGAATTTATTGTAAGAAGATAGCATGTTATTTACTATTATGTAATAGTTTTTTTTTAAGCTTCTCTCCTCACAATGGTGGTGGGGAATTCTACTCCACATAACAATCAAATGATCAAGTAGAAACTCCACAAGGGGAATCTTGTGGGGTTCCACTGCCTTCTTGCATGCAGTGGCATCAACTGAGTCCTGGCTATTAACTTGTAATAAACAAAAAACACCCTTCAAGTTATCTGGTTTTATTTAAAAAAGTCTTCCTGTATATTTGTATTCAGCTTAACTACATATACACACTTTACACTTAAACTATAGCGCACAAACAACAGACTCCGTGCTAAAATACACATACACAAAACACATACATTACAATCATGCTATGCTAGGGGTGAGAATGGAAAATTTTTTACCCATTGTTAGCAGAACGGGAATTATTGAATAAGAAACTTTCCATTCTGCAGCCAAGTGTCTTCCAGAAGTCTGATGCTTATGGAAGCAACACTGAGCGAACAGAAGTAGGAAGGGATACAAAAGTGAACATAAGAAATACGAAAAACACATACACCCCTTTTGAACTACTCAAATGGCCTGATTATGACTGGACCATTGCCTGCAGTACCATCCTGCCAAAGGAGGTCTCTGCAGAGACTGAAAGTCCATCTTATAGCATCAATCAAGGTGTTAGTCAATGATCAAGTAGCTGCTCTGCAGATCTCTGGGGTGGAAGGGCAAGTCATTTGGCCGATGAGGTTACCACAGATCTTACAGAATGCACTTTGATTCCTTTTGGAACAGATGCACCGAATGGCTTTTATGTCTCAGCAATGCATATAGTCAGATACATCTAGTAAAGGAGAGCCCAGATTCTCTAGGCCCTTGGCATCTCAGAATGAAAGGAAAAGAGGAAGTTATTCACCTTTTGCAGTAACGAGGATTCTTCGAGATGTGTCCTCTGGTGGGTGCTCCACTTTAGGTGTCGGTGCATCCCTGTGCTGCAGATTGGAGATTTTCAGTGCTTGTAGTAATTGTCTCACGATGCTGTTGGCACCTCATGTAGCACATGCATGACCTGACCTGTTCAGTTCCTGCTCCACCACAGAGCTCGAGGCATGAACTCCAAAATAGAGGGGAGGAGGGTGGTTAGTGGAGCACCCACAGGGGCACACACCTTAAAGAACCCTCATTACTGCACAAGGTGAGTAACTTCCTCTTCTTCTTTGAGTAGTGTCCCTGTGGGTGCTCCACTTTAGGTGACTGTAGAGCAGTGTCCCACTGTGGACGGTAGGGGCTTCGGAGTTGTGTGTGTTGACGCAGGGAGCACAGTAAGGCCTAATATAGTATCTGACCTACAGGATTGGGTGATAGCATAGTGTTTTGAAAAGGTGTGCTCTGAGGCCCATGTGACAGGCCTGCATGTGTCTATAAGAGGGACATTGTTCAGGAAGTCTATAGACGTAGCCATGAAACACGAGGAGTAAGGAAGCATCTGTGATTGGGTGAGCAGAGACTTATGTTCCCTCCACCTTGTGGTGAAAGGCTGTAATGGCTGCTAGATGTACTGTAAGCTTATGGATAAGCCCGATTCCTTGACGTCCAGTATGTAGTCCAGTATGGCAGCAGAGGCATCATGACTGCGTTTACCTGTTTTTGTTGGCACCATAGTGGGAATCTCTTCCATTTTTGGAGTTAGGTATTGTTGAGTGGTGGATCACCTGCTATTTAATAATATGTTTTACATGTTCTGAACAGGCTAATTCGTCACCTTGCTTTGACGTGAAGTTTCTCCAGATTTGAGTGGAGAGTTCAGCCTCCATTCTGTGAGAGGAGATCCATCTGCAGGGGAAGGGCTCGTGGAGAGCACACTGCTAGGTGCAACAAGTAAGGGAATCAAGTCTGTCTGGGCCACGTTGGAATAATCAGTATGATATGGGCCTTGTCAGTGCATATCTTGTGAATGACTTGCGAGATTACAGGTATCAGTGGGAACGCTTATATGAATGATGTGTCCCCACGAGATGAAGACGACATCCACTAGTGACTTGGGTGCTAGTCCCACCCTGGAGCAGAAAAGTGGGCACTTGTGGTTTGTTGCTGACACAAACAGGTCTACAGATCGATAGCCCCATTTCTGGAATATCGATTGGAGGACATTGTTATGTATTTCCCATTCATGTTCCTTGGAGAAGTGTCTGCTGTCATATTCTGACACTCCAGAGGTAAGATGCCGAGATGGCTATGTTGGGGTGAATGCACCAGTTCCACAATTTCAGAGCCTTGGTGCAAAGTGAATGGGAGTGAGCTCCTCCTTGGCAATTGATCTAAAACATGTATGCTATGTTATTGGTCAATATGCAGACTGATTCATTCCATATAATCAGCAGGAAGTGCTTGAACATGTTGTATACCGCTCAGGGCTCCAGCAGAATGATGTGGAGTTGAGTTTCCATTGGTGACCACTTGCCTTGCATGGAGTGCTGGTCTAAGTGAGCGCCCCAGCCTATGAGTGATGTGTCGGTCATGATTATTAGTGATGGAGGATCTTGTTGGAAAGGAATCCCCGTGAAGACATTTTCTGGTTTCGTCCACCACTTGAGTGATGTAATGACATGTGAGGATACTGTCACTCTTGTTTAAACTGTGTTTGCAGGGAGCGTACACAGTGGTCAGCCAGCTCTGTAAGCAACACATATGCAGTCTTGTGTGTCTCGCCACAAATGTCGTGACTGCTATGTGACCTAATTGCTGTAGGCAGGTTCTGGTGGACATTTGAGGCTGCCAGTGACTGTCGAGATGAGGTTGGTTATTTTCATGAATCTGTGACTGGGCAACAGCGTCCTGGCCTGTGTGGAGCCAAGGTAGGCCCCGATGAATTCCAGTTGTTGCAACCAGGGTCAGTGTAGTTTTCTGTATATTTATCTGCAACCCTAGTGTCTGGAAAAGCTAATGGTTGTCTGCACCATATGTGTCGCTTCTTCCTAAGTTGCGCCTTTCAGTAGACAAATCATCTAGGTACGGGAAGATCATCACTCCTCTCCTTCGTAAATGGGCCACCACTATAGCGAGGATTTTTGAAAAGACTCAAGGGGCAGTGGAAAGGCTAAAAGGTAGTACTCTGTATTGGTAACGGTTGACCCTTACTGTGAATCTTAAAAATCGTCTGTGTGCTGGGTGTACAGTAATATGAAATGAAGCATCTTGGAGGTCAAGGGATGAAAACCAGTCCCCCCTTGTCTAACGCTGGAATAATTGTAGCCAGTGTGACCATTTTGAATCGGTGATTCCACAAACATTTGTTAAGTTTCCAAAGATCTTAGATAGGCCTCCATCTGATAAGAAAATAATGGGAGTAAACCCCCTTCCGTTTGTATTGAGTTGGAACTTGCTCCACAGCACCCTATGGTAGGAGATGGTTCACTTCTTGTTGTAAGAGGTGCTCACAAGAAGGATCCCTGAAGAGGGACAGAGAAGGAGATAGGTAGGGGGTAAGACGAGGAAGGAGATAGCATAACCTGCCCTTATAACCACCAGTACCCATTGGTCCATTGTTATTCCTGCCCAAGCATGGTAAACAGGCACAGGTGATGGCCAAAAGGTGGGTTGGAGTGTCTGGTAGCGCTGTATTGAAGGGGTCGTTCAGACTCTCGACTAAGACTTCAAAATTGTGGCTTGGTGGTAGATGGTTGTGAAGATGTGTATTGAGTTTGAGGAGCCCTCCATCTTTGTGAACATTTATTTCTGTTGTGCTCGAATTGCCATTGTTGTGGGTGGTGGGTGTCTCTGCCCTTTTGGTATGGTTGGTATTGACACTGTTTGTTAAGAGGCATGTATATGCCTACGGTTCACAGGGTGGTCCTAGAGTCTTTCATAGAATGAAAATCATCATCTGTTTTTACAGAGAAGAGTTTCTCCTGGTCGAAGGCTAGATCTTCTACACCTTGAGTTGGAGCTCTTTGGAGATTCTAGACGACCGCAACCACGAAGCCCTGCGCATTACAACTGCCATTGCTGTTGTTTTCACCACAGTGTCCGCTACATCCATCAAGACCTGTAAGGATGTCCTGGCAATTTGCTGCTCTTCCTTCAAGACAGCATTGAACTGGGGGATGTTTTTTCCTCCAGTAAGGCATCAAGAAATTCTTGCAGTTTACCATAATTGTCCTAGTTGTACTTGACTAAAAGAGCAAAATAATTGGCTACCCGGAATTGGAGTGTAGCTAATGAGTATACTTTTCTGCCTAATAGGTCTAATCGTTTGTGTTCTTTATCCTGTGGAGTGGACTGGAATTGAGGTTGTTTGTTGCGATGATTAGCAGCTTCCACCACTAGAGAATTCGGTTGCTGATGAGAGAACAAAATGCCCATCCTTTTAGCTGGGATGAAGTACTTCCTATTAGCTCTTTTGCTAGTAGGTGTTATGGTTGCAGGGGTTGGGGGGTGTCTGCCAAATAGTCTCTGCTGGTTCCATTACGGCATTGTTTATTGGTAGTGCGATTTTGGATGCAGTAAATGTGTGTAAATTTTGCAGTAGTTTGTGCTGTTTTCCTTACACCTCTTCTAGGGGGATGTTTTGGATGTTTTATGGAGTTCCTGAAATTGTTTCAAGTTGTCAGCTGGCTTGGAGGCAGTGAAAAGACTGCCTTGTCAGGGGAGGACGATGAGTTGTAGGCTGGAGAAATGTCTGCATCAACCGAACCTTCTTCCTTCTCATCTCCTCCAGTGCTTCTGATGTCTCCCTGCTTGGGAAAGGTGAAGAATGGTTTCCCTTCCGGCTAGGGTCAAAGGCCTACGGTAGTGAGCCCAATATGCCACCAAGGGGTCCCCTTGCATGAGAAAGGGCATTGTTGGACCATCCAGGGTTGCCCACACCATTGTTGCATCTTGCAAGGTTGGCGAGAGTGAAGAGTGTTGGCAGGAGAAGTGTCTCCCATATAATTCCTTCTCTTCATTACTGGAGATAGGCTGGGGAGCAGGAGAAGTGGACAACAGCTCAGTTTTTTGGCCTGGAGATCCCTTGTTACCAAGCAAGGGTGACTGCAGCACTGAGGAGACCACTAGGACCTTGTGCTGTGGAAACTGCTGCATAGCCACTTGTTTCTGTGGCAGTGGTGTGGCTGGTGCAGATGCAGTCAATGCCTTTGTCAAGATGGTTGGTGCCGTTCTCAGCTTGTCATGTCAGTGCCTACGACTGAGTCGATGCCGGTGAGGGCAGGCTGTGGTACCACTCTCGGTGCCGACTCCTGAACCAGGGTGGTCAGTACCGTGGAGGAGGAGCCTCTCGACTCCATTCCGGAGCAGTGGGGCTCAGCAGAGGTCCACTGAGGGATGGTGCCAGAGGTGCTTGGAGCCTCACAAGGGCTCACTCTACTCGAGCTCAGCACCAAAGATGGTGACCTTGCCGAGGTCCTCTTCTTTCTTTGAGTGTCCCTATTAGGGGAGTTCGCACTCGCCTCCTCGATGATTTGGAAGACTGGGCAATCCCATTAGCAGAGATTTTGCTCAGGGAACCATCTGTTGATGTCAATTTTTGTCCCTGAGGAGGAAGCTGAAGGGACTTTCCATCAAAATCATCTTGAAGTGGGGATCTCTATCACGCCTTCCCTTGGCTTTAAGGTTGGAGAAATGGGCAATTTTTGAGGGATATGGGTCTCCCCCAAACAACAGACAAGTGGACATCTGAGAGGGGCATCGCCTCATGACAAAAGTCACATAGTTTAAACCCAGGCGAGCTGGGCATTGTGGATGTTAAAGTTTCCCAACGGGGAAAGGGTGGGAAAAAAAAAAAAAAAAAATACGTATACATTTAAAAAAAAAAAAAAAAAAAAAAAAAACAACTAAGTAAACTAGACTAACTAAGCTACTGCTAATCTAACTTTCTATAGAGAGAAAAACAAAGAGGCAGCACTACCACTGAGCTCCATCTGCAGCCAAGGACAGTTGAGAACGAACTGAACGAGTCAGGTTGTCTGCACGCTACATGAGGTGCCAACGACATCGCAAGATGACTATTGCTCATGTATGCCCTCACTGAGCACTGCTAATGAAAATCTCTGATCTTCAGCACATGGACGCACCAACAGCCAAAGTGGAGCACTCGCAGGGACACTGCTCGAAGAATACAGACTCATCTCCTTGTGGATTCCATATGCTTGATATAAGTCTTCAGTGATCTTTTGATATCTAGGGTGTGCCACGGCTTCTCATTTGACATCTATGGTTCCATTCTCTAAAACTCCAGATCTGGTAGGTAGTTTTGGGTCCTCAGAGCATTCCCCATCCCCTCAGAATGGTGTCTGAGAAGCTGCAGGCCTGGAAGACATATGGGGAAATCCCCTGTGGACATCCTCTGGAACTACAGCACCTGACTTGGAAACAACTTGGTCTTACATTCGCTACAAGGAATGGTCCCATACTCTTCAGGCCTTTCTTCTGAGACACCTGATAAACGTCACCCATGGAGAGACCCATATATGCAAGACCAGAAGGCATAGTGGCTATAGACACTGTGTTATGGTTGACCTCGTGCTTTCTCCAGCAGAAATATCAGATCCTGGATCTGCGGGAATCCGTCTAGTGATGGGTATATTTTTCTCACTGAAGCATCTATGTCCACTCCCATGTGAATTATGATTGTTGAGGGAATCAGCAAGCTTTTCTTGGCATTACTGCAAAGCCACATGCTTGGAGGCAATCCAGATTCTGGATCGTGGGACTGCATGCTGTGGCCTATGAGCCATGCTTTGCTGTGACTACAATCAGCTACATATGACCCTGGGTGCCAAGGATGGATCAGAAAGAACAGTCTGTCAAGCTAAGGATTTTGTTAATTTGAAGGAAAACTGATCTAGGTTTGCCTGGAAGCTTCTACTCCAGGTTCTTCCCTCTCATCCAGGGTAACAATCCTTTCTTGGCTATCTTTGGTATTGGTAGCAACCAATGGATTGCTGTGCTGGATTTCAGAGAGAGGGCTGAAGCTTCTCTGCAATCTCAACAAGTAATTTCTCTGTTTCCTCCAATAGCTTCTCACCTGTAAGCCTCCATATATAAGATATCTATTTAGGATAAGTGATAACTATTCATGGGTGTAATATGACATCCTTGTAGTCACCATGTTAGAATCCATTGTTCATCACAAATCACATCAAGCGTTTGACCAAGACCAGGCTCGAGCCATCTCACTCCAGGCAAGGATCATACCACTAGAAGATGAGCGTTTGTTTACCATGAAACAAGCTTTCCCACTAAATGTATGAAAAACCTTTGGTTCTAACACTTACAGCTGAGGCTTTGAAATTACTGCACCGTGATTCTTATGGTCTTGGAAGGAAGTCCCCTTCTGAAGGTGTGGCTTGTTTTTACTTACACACACACACACTTGATTACACTTTAGTTTAATCAGGTGTCCTCATTTGGATCTTATGCCCTCAAAGGAAGCATTAACAGGAAAATATGTATTAATAATACTTGAAAGGAAAGATCTTTTATTAAATATTAAGTTCCTTGCAGGCCACCGACTGGCATCCTGTCTTGGAAAAGTTCTGTAGGGTTTTTTTGTTTCTCTGTTTGTTTGTTTGTTTTGCTTGTGTGGTACTTCTTTCCCTGGCTATTTAAAGGAGGGAGATAGTATAATTCATCTTGGTCAGGAGACCACATAACAGAAGTGGAGTACTGGTACACAAAAGCAGCAAAGAGTCCTGTGGTTGCTGCTTTTACAGATCCAGACTAACATGGCTACCCCCGATACTTGGTACACAAGTAAATTGTGAAAATGGCTTGTTAGCTATCCCCAGGACCTGAAAGGCTGCCTGACTGCTCCTGCAAGTAAGTATGGTAGAAGCCACCTAGCACCACTTGGAGCTTTACTCAGGACATCAGGGCTCTTTTGAATATGGAAAGGGATTTCTCACTTACCCCTCTGTAATCCTATGAAGGTGCAAGCTTCATGGAGTGGAATGCTCAAGCACCTCTGTTCTGGTCACAGATTGCCTGAGATGCACAAGGCTCTACGTGGAGACAGCCTTGGGAGTGAGGGAGGGAAAAAGCAAGACCTTTTCCCAGGCAAAGAAAGAATTTGTAGCTGATGATCAGAAGGCACAATTCCCATTCGTGTTTTGCCTTAAATCTGAAGCCCTTTCCCTGGCAGAGTGAGGGTCTTTTGGTTGAAAGCCAGATGGGCACAATTTCAGTTAACCTGCTGCCTGAGGCATAGCACTGGCTTCTCTGAATCCCCACACAAGCTGTAGGGTTGGGGAGGGTGGTAACCATGGTACAGAGCACTGAGAGAGACCCTCTGAAGGAGATAATCGCCCACAAACACTGTATCGGGGGAGAAGGCAAAGAAAGGGTTTAACTCCCGATTGCTTATTCACAATAGTAATCACTGTCTTGTTAAAGACACACTTACTTTTGCCTTTTTGACTCAGAATCTCTGGTTTACACAGAGCTTACTCCAGAGTATCATGAGGAACCCCTGATTCATGATGCAAGGAAGGGGAGCTGTATAGGAGCTCTGCTTCTCTCCTCAGGGATTTAGGACCCACTCTAGGACTTGTGGGGGAACCAGTAGCCTGGAAAGGGTCTTATCTTTATGGTCCTTTGCTGCCTTAGGACTCAAGCCCTTGGTCAGCTGGTCAAAACCCTCTTCATCATCAGCTCCTCTTCTTGCTCTGCTCGATTTTTCCTGGTTGGTTTTTCACAGTAAAGTAATGGATACTTTGAGGGGGTAGGAGACCCAATATGCCAGACCACTCAGAGCCCCGTGCCCTCAGAAAGAGAGGGCTGGCTGACTGCGGGCTGGGCATTTTTTAACTTCTGCCAAGACAGAGAATGCTGCCTCAAACACCGAGTACATTTCAGATTTTGCTCAATATTTGTATGGCTGCTCTAACAACACCTGAAAGGGGGCAAAGAAGCTCAGCAGGGAGGCAACGCAAAAGAGGTTCTGGGTGGCTGTGACCACAGAACTGTTCAAATCCCAGACCAAGAGGAGGCAAAAAGGCTTTAAAACAAATAAAAACTATTTAAATGCCCACAAAACAGCCCAAAATAAAAAATCCAAAAGAAAAGGAAGGGAGCAAAGTGAACCACCACTTGGCAGCTGTCAGAAAAAGCAGAAGATCTGGCAGCAACCAGAAGAAGGGAGCATGGTTAGTACAGGCTGTGCTAAAGTTTTGAACTGCCTCCAGAATCTTCAGACAGGAGGAGAATATATAGCCTATACATGTCAGAGCTGTGGGAGAGACTGCTAGCAGAAGGGAAATTATCAGTTAAGAGTTGAGACTGGAAAATTTCTAACACAGCATGATTATAATATATATGTGTATTTGTGGTTGACACTGGGCAGCAGTAAACCAGAGGTTGGCAACCTATGGCACGCCAAAGACGGCACGCGAGCCAATTTTAATGGCTCGTTGGAGCCTGCCAGGACTCCAGTATGCCACTAAAAAATCCTGCCCAGCCCGGCCCGCTGTCCTCTGCCCTCCGCACCCCCCGCAGGGGCAGAGAGCAGAAGCATAGCTGAGTGCACGAGGTGGCAAATGGCCCCACTCTCCCATCACGGAAAGCCGCAGGGTCTACGCCCCCGGGCCGGAGCGCAGCAAACTGCTGGCCCCCTCGCCCGCCCTCTCCACTCCCCTGGAGCCCTGCCACCGTGCGCAGCACTCTGTGGGTTGGGGCTGTGCGCTCCTGCGGGGCAGCATTTGGCTCCACTGGGAGGCAGACATGCTTCCCACTCAACCGGAGCTCTGCTGCCGCCACGCGCAGCACTCTGAGGGGCAGGGCTGTGTGCTCCCGCAGAGCAGCGTGTCTAGCTCTGTGTGGAGCCTCATGGTAAGGGGTCCAGGGCGGGGGAGGGGTTTGGATAAGGGGTGGGGGCAGTCAGGGGACAGGGTGGGTTGGATGGAGGTGGGTGGGTGGCTAGGGGCGGGGGTTTCTGGAGGGGGCACTCAGGGAGCAGAGGGGGTTGGATGGGGCATGGGAGTTCCAGGTCTGTCAGGGGATGGATAGGGATCAGGGCAGTCAGAGGACTGGGAGCAAGGAGAGTCCAGGGGGGCAGTTAGGATGGAGGTCTCTGGAGGGTGTGGTCAGGAGACAAGGAGTTGGGGTGGTTGGGAGTTCTAGGGGTCCTGTCAGGGAGCAGGGAGCGGTTGGATGGGGCATGGGAGTCCCAGGGGTCTGGCTGGGGACGGCGGTGTGGATAAGGGTCGGGGCAGTCAGGGGATAGGTAAGGGGTAGGGTCCAGTCCGAGGACAAGGAACAGGGAGGCTTAGATAGGGGATGGTGTCCCTGGGGGCAGTTAGGGGCAGGGGTTCCAGGAGGGGGTAGTCAGGAGACAAGGAGCACGGGGGTTGGGAATTCTTAGGGGGGCAGTCACCCAGCCCTCTCCTGTGAGCCCTGACTGCCCCCTCACATACACACTGCCCTCTACCCACACACACCCTAGACCTCTGCCCTGAGCCCTGTACTTCCCTCATACACACCCAGCCCTCTGCTTTACTCCATTTCCCCCCACCCCCCAACAACTCTAGCCCTGACTCTGGCACCCCCACACATACCCAGGCTCCCCTCTGCCCTGACACCTTCACCCCCCCACATACCTAGCTCCGAGCCCTGACTCCAGCCCTCAGCCCTCTGGGTCCCGGCCGCCGGCCCTGCATGGCCTGCAGCTGGTCTGGGGTTCTGGCTGCCGGACCCTTGCCAGCCAGGGTCCCGGCCGCAGGCCTCACTCGGCCCGCTGCCGGCCTAGGTGAACAGAACCCCAAACCAGCAGCAGGCTGAGCGGGCCGGCAGCATAAGATCAACATTTTAATTTCATTTTAAATGAAGCTTCTTAAACATTTTGGAAACCTTGTTTATTTTACAATACAACACTAGTTTAGTTATATAATATATAGACTGAGACCTTCTAAAAAACATTAAAATGTATTACCGGCACACAAAACATTAAATTAGAGTGAACAAATGAAGACTCGGCACACAACTTCTGAAAGGCTGCTGACCCCTGATTTAAACACACAAAACACAGCAACTGTGCTAAGTGCCAACTGTGATACTGCACTGCCAAATCAAATTTAAATTAACTAGACCATTTCAATGAACACACCTCCATAATGTGAACTATGAAGATTTATACTAAAACTCTGAACTGCCTTTTTTTTTTTTTGGAGGTTTGTTAAACAAACAAACAATCTAGCACAACTGAATTTCAAGTTTTTAGACAGAAAAAAAAAAGTTAAAAAAATCTAATCTCAGGATCAAATAAAGAGTTTCAAAATGGAGTAAGTTTCAGAGTTTGTACGATTTGCTTTATAGCTTACTTACCAGAGCAAGTTGAACCTCTCCTCCTGTAGCATACACATCTCCATCATGATCTCCATATAGAAAAAATTTCAAGATACTTCCATAAAATATTGGAAGAGTTTTAATTGTTTTCACCTAAAAGTGAAAAGTCAGTTCAGTAATCATCATAAACCTTAACATGGATAAGTTCCTGACACATGTGGTTCAACAGAAGTTACACATTAAAAATGACATTTGTACATCAGCCACCTGGCAATTATTCTGCTTGTAGGTATAAATCAAACAATAAACCTTTCTGAAGTGAGACATTCCTTACCCAGGTTTTAGTTTGCAGCAGAGATGCTCTCCTTAAAACCCAAACTCCCTGCTTTAAATGACTGTGGCCTCTGTCATATTCAGCCAGGAACTTTCTCTCAGAGCTCCTCCCCAGATAAATCACAGGATGATACAGTCCATCCATAGTTAAGGTTGTAATCAAGTTCCATTATAAGACTTATTTTATATACATCTTGTAACTCTGGCTAAAAGAAATGGTGTGGACTAAAAATTTCCAGGTTTATTCTAAAGGCTAATGGAGAATTTTTCTGTAATGCATGAAGTAAACTGTTCATAATGAGTTACAGGATATTAAAAAAAATTAATCTGATTTGAAATTAACATGTGTCCTAAACTAAGGCAGCTTGTTACTACCTTCACATTTTTCAAAGTTAGGTTTATTTGAAATCTTGCACATGAACTACAACTGAAGAAAATGGGCTAATTTTATTCTTTTCTAATAATTTTGTGGTCTTATAACAAAAAACTCCTAGTTTCAGAAAAGAGATTAAGGACTTGTCTACACTGTGCCACAGTGTGGACCACGAGGTGTGAATTGATTCACATGGTTAACTGCCACTGCCGTGAACTAAAAGGTAGTTACATTACATTAGCGCAGTCCCAAACAGGACTAGTTCAATGCACTCCAGCAAGGGCCACACAGCCAATGAGAGTGCAATACACGAATGTGCACTAAAAGTTACACACCTCCGGTGAAGACAAGTTTGTTGTGATATGCACTTTACAAAGTAAACATAACTGTATATTTGTAACGTTTATGTAGGTTGCGAAGGTAAGGAGAAACAGGAACACTGAATATTACTTCTAAATTCTGCAGGAGACAAAGAAGGAGCCAGGGAAGAACAGACAAACTTAATTCTGATATTTAACTTTTTAGAGCTTGATTTTGGATTCTTAACTTTTTTAATGTAATTTTTGTATAGAAAATTATCTGTTGATCTAACTAGTATCATACTTACCTTATATACTGTAAATATTCTACATAACATATATCAATTTTTAACTTTAAACACTGCCAACTTTATCAAGCAATTAACTTACCAACTGTCCAGTTCTGTACGTTTTCCCATCCCACTCTATTGCAGAATATGTAGCCCAAGGACTTTGCATTCTTTTGGAGGTCAAGTCAGTACGTGTAATTATTTCTTTAAATAGTGTGAATTTTATCTGTTTGTCATACTTCTCATGGCAGTCTTTGAGCCACAAAGCAAATTCTCTGTCAATTTTCATTCGTTGCTCCTGTGAAGAGTTTTAGTATATGCATTACAAAATGTAAATCTGAGTTTCATAAGTGCGAATAGCAACTTAAAGTTAATGATCAGAGGGGCAGCCGTGTTAGTCTGGATCTGTAAAAGCAGCAAAGAGTCCTGTGGCACCTTATAGACTAACAGATGTATTGGAGCATGAGCTTTCGTGGGTGAATACTCACTTCGTCAGATGACATGCGCCCAACAAAGTGGGTATTTTTCACCCACGAAAGCTCATGCTCCAATACATCTGTTAGTCTATAAGGTGCCACAGGACTCTCTGCTGCTTTTAAAGTTAATGGTTGTTCTCAGTGATACTGTAGTCAAAAATTAGTTTTTCCAACACTCTTTAAAAATATTGCAGTCTAAGTAAGACTTATCTTAACCCAGTAAATGCTTAAGATAACTCAGTACATCAGTAAGTAAAGCTAATTTTCAAAATGTTGCTTACTACAAATAAGAGGTTATCTTCTCAAGGGAAAAAGTCTTTCCCTCACTGTATACCTAGTTACACCCATACAATAAAAACTAGGTTTAGCAGAAGACATAGAAAAAACTAGGGCTGCTAAGCTATTAAAAAAAGTAGTCACAATTAATCACGCGATTAAAAAAATTAACTGCAATTGCTCACACGATTAATAGAATACCATTTATTTAAATATTTTGGACGTTTTTCTACATTTTAAAACATTGATTTCAATTACAACACAATACAGTGTAAAAAACAATATTTTTCAGTTCACCTAATACAAATACCATAGTGCAATCTCTTTATCATGAAAGTTGAACTAACAAATATAGAATTATGTACAAAAAATAACTGCATTCAAAAATAAAACAATGTAAAAAACTTTAAGGCCTACAAGTCCAATCAGTCCTACTTCTTGTTCAGCCAATCGCTCAGACAAATAAGTTTATTTACATTTGCAGAAGATAATGCTGCCTGCTTCTTGTTTATGTCACCTGAATGTGAGAACAGGCATTTGCATGGCATTGTTGCAGCTGGCGTCGCAAGATATTTACATGCAAATATGCTAAAGATGTATATGTCCCTTCATGCTTCAACCACCACTCAGACATGCGTCCATGCTGATGATGGATTCTGCTTGATAAGGATCCAAAGTAGTGCAGACCAATGCACGTTCATTTTCATCATCTGAGTCAGATGCCACCAACAGAAGACTGATTTTCTTTTTTGGTAGTTTGGGTTCTGTAGTTTCTGCATCACAGAGTTGCTCTTTTAAGACATCTGAAAGCATGCTCCGCACGTCATCTCTCTCAGATTTTGGAAGGCACTTCAGATTCTTACACCTTGGGTCTGAGTGCTGTAGCTATCTTTAGAACGCCTGTTCTCACTTTCAGGTGACATTGTAAATAAGAAGTGGGCAGTACTATATCCCGTAAATGTAAATAAACTTGTTTTTCTTAGCGATTGGCTGAACAAGAAGTAGGACTGAGTGGACTTGTAGGCACTAAAGTTTTATATTGTTTTGGAGTGCAGTTATGTAATAAAAAAAAAATCTACATTTGTAAGGTGCACTTTTACAATAAAGAGATTGCACTACAGTATTTGTATTAGGTGAATTGAAAAATACTCTCTTTTGTTTGTCATTTTTACAGTGCAAATATTTGTACAGGTCTGTCGCAACTTAGGCGCATTTAGCATGCGTGATTTCAGCTTTACGCTGAATGGCCCGGAGTCCAGGGGATGTGTGGCCTCAAGTGGAAGATGCGTGGCCTCAAGATTTAAAGGTTCTGGGGCACCAGCTGCGGCTGCGAGTTCCACGGCCTTTAAATCACCCAGGGGACTCCCAGCTGCAAAGGCGGCTGGTAGCCCCTGGGGCGAACTAAAGGGCCCGAGGCTCCAGCTACCGTGGAGCTTCAGGCCCTTTAAATGCCAGCCCCAACCAGGCTACCAAAGCTGCGGGCGTGATTTAAAGGGCTCCCCCAGGCTCCCCACCGCAGCGGGAAGCCCAGCGGAGCCCTTTAAATCTCACCAGCAGCTCCGGCTGCCAAAGCTGCGGTCCAGCATTTTAAGGGCTCTTCCAGGATCCCCGCAGCGGCAGGAAGCCCAGTGGAGCCCTTTAAATCCCGCTTGCAGCTCTGGCGCCGGGGCCGGGGCCAGCATTTTAAGGGCTCCCCGCAGCGGCAGGAAGCCTGGTGAAGCCCTTTAAATCACGCCCACAGCTCCAGCTGTCGGTTTGAGGCGGCATTTAAAGGGCTCCTCTGGACTCCCCACGGCAGCAGGAGCCCAGAGGAGCCCTTTAAATGCAGCCCCGGCCCTGCTGTCGGAGCTGTGGGCAGGATTTAAAGGGCTTGGGGTATAATTTTTAGAATACGCGGTTTTCGCTTTACACGATAACCGCAGAATGGAACCCCAGCGTATGATAAGACTTGCCTGTAATCAAAAAGAATATAAAATGAGCACTGTACACTGCGTAGTCCGTGTTGTAATTGAAATCAATATATTTGAAAATGTAGAACATTCAAAAATATTTAATAAATTGTAATTGATATTCTATTGTGTTTTTTTGAGTTAATTGCATGAGTTAACTGTGATTAATCGACAGCCCTAAAAAACCCCCACAAGGTTTGTGCTCATTTTTCAGTTTTTAAAAAGGCTCAACTTTAAAGGCTATTAATACTGACATGGATTGCTATTGCAAAGTTCTATGCAAGTTTCCACAGTGACCTGTCACTGGAAACAGTGCAAAAATTTAGTAATATGGACAAATGAGCACTAAGAAGTGTGATGAGACTTCTTAAATCACATTCATTGAATTGTGGCAAGCAGAAGTACAAATTAAAGATTAAAAGCATTACCTGTCCATTGAAGACCCTTGTAAAAAGAGTGTTTTTGTCTTTTAACTTCAGTTCCAGGTCCATGAAAGTAAGCTTGTTTGTGCTGACCTGAAACTTATCGTTGGTAAATAATGTGCCAGAAATTCGATTGTAGCATTCAATTGGTGCAAGTCCTCTCTTCTTGGGAGGAGCACACCAGTCAAAGCTTAAAACAAAAAGGTAAAATAATTAGAAACTTCATTTTTTGAAAAGCAGTAAAATGTTTAAATTGTAGACCTGGAAATTTCTTACTCTTCTACACTTGTGTATGGTATTAACCTTCCATTCCAAAAACATTCAAAAATAGGCCTTTTTCCCCTGGCCCCTTTTTCTACAACAAAGCAGTCATCATCGTCGTCATCATCTTTTAATCCTAGATTTAAAGGAACACCGGGGTTACCATAACAAAGCAAGTGCCAAAACAAGAATATATTGCAATCTTTACCTTGTTTGTTAAATAACACATGCATTCTGTGTACGGTGAAACTATTTAGTAGGTGTATACCACAGAGGGAAAAAATAATTACCAGTAATTCTGTTTATCATATGCCTTTTCTTTCCCCAGGTTAAAATTCCTATTTTACACTAAATGGCATCTACCAGGGAACAAACGCATCCTTTTGTTGAATCAGATCTGCTTATCTTGAATATCCAAAACAATGGTTTCCTCCACAGACTCACACCTACGTTCAGACCCATTTTCAGAGGCAATCATTTTAACACTAGAAACAAAATCTGATTTTGTATTTCTTACACCCTAGTTATTCCTACAGCTTCCAGCAGTACAGATATCCAGCCAGCTGACAGCAAAGCTGTCATGTACAGCCTTCCTTAGTTGTACATGAGTTTAGCCCCAAAAATCTAATTCTCACAGAAATGAGGCCTAAGGAAGCACAAATATTATGTATGCACACAACTTTCATAATTTAGTTCCAGGTTTCTCAAACAAGGGTCGCTGCTTGTGTAGGGAAAGCCCCTGGCGGGCCACGCCAGTGTGTTTATCTGCCCCATCCGCAGGTCCGGACGATCGCGGCTCCCACTGGCTGCGAATTGCTGCTCCGGGCCAATAGGAACTGTGAGAAGCAGCACGGGCCAAAGGACTTACTGGCTGCCGCTTCCAGTGGTTCCCATTGGCCCGGAGCAGCGATCCGCGGCCAGTGGGAGCTGCGGTCATCCAGACCTGCGGACGGGGCAGGTAAACACACCAGCCCGGCCTGCCAGGGGCTTTCCCTACAGAAGCAGTGACCCCTGTTTGAGAAACCCCGATTTAGTTCATTATATAGTTTATCCTAAAACTGAAATCGTAAAACTTAACTTGAAAAACAGGACTAAATCTCAGCTTGGTTTAAATTGCCCCCCTCCCCCTCATATGTTTTCACCACTCAGTTTCTAATTCATCTCAGTACAAAGAATTGTGAGATGGCTCAAGATGGAAATTTGCCATAAAAAAATGGATGAAGAGTTTCTCAAAATTTGAAGATTACTTTCTGAAGCAAATACTATATTCTTGAGTCTTTTAAGCAGATTCTACAAATGATGAGAACTGGAAATATGCATGTAGCATGTTGACAGAAATGTAGGATTACATATATAAAACTGTTCCCAAAGTTGTTAAATTTAAAATTAGTTAGATTTAACTGACTTACGTGATGGAAAGCATGGATCATCAGGATATGTTTCTTTATCATATAAGAAAGGATGGTAGCGGATGATGCCCTCCACTATACCTTCTCCTTCAACATGTGACTTAAACTCAAAGCTATCTGCCGCAGAATTTATATATAATGTCTGCATGTCATCTTTGATCTCTCTAAGGTTGACCATCCTAGGTACCTTTCCTTTTTCAAACATCAAAATCTAAAAGAAAAACAAAACAGGCATAATTTTTTCCAGTCATCAACAAACTATATCCAACACAAAATGTCACAACTGGTTAACTACATTTTTTAAAGTAATTATCATTAAATGTCTCAGTTTTCCATTAAATCACACACATCTTTCAAACACTGCAGTATTTCAGAGCTATTAACAGTAAATATAATTACAGCAATGTATTAATGACATAATACGTTACCATATATATCCCACCTCAATATCAATGTTGTTGAAAGGTCCAGCTTCTTTCACTGTAGCATTAGTTTCATTTCCTTTTGGTCCATGGATATAGTAATGATAGATATGTCTGAAGTTATTAAAAAAAATATTTTAACTAAATCAAAAACACACACAAGAAAAACTAAAGCAATCTAAAGTGCAAAATTTACAAAGCCTAAATATATTCATAAGTGTTTTTATATTAAACAGGTGTGGGGTTTTGTTTTTTTTTATTTAAATTTAAACTAGTTCTTGGTATTGTTGGATACCCAAATTCAACAGCATTAAAACCACATGGTGAAATGAGTAGGAACAGTGGCCAAGCTATGTTAGCTGTATTTAAAGGTACATTATTTTTCTTTCACCAAGTGAAAAGGCCAGGGTACTTAGATATCTAATCTCAGACTTATCAGAATAGGTGAAACACTTGCATTAGAGGAAAGATTTGGAAATATTTCGATACCTTTGCAAGGCAATAAGTGACTACAGTGATATGTATTATTTTGATGGCAGTTTCCAGGGTCGGCGCTTCCATTTAGGCGACTGCGCCAGGATTTGGGAGAGCAACATTTGCTGCCTTCAGCGCCCCAAAGACCGGGAGCGCAGAAGGACCCCTCCCCCACCGCAGAATTGCCACCAACGACCGGGAGTGCGGAAGGACCCACTTTTGGCCTATGGCGCCAAAAACCCTGGCGCCACTCCTGACAGTTTCCTTTATAGAAAGGTACAACAATAAAACTACTGTAAAGCATTTTGAAATCTACAGATGAAAAATGGTGTATAAGAGCAAGGTATTTTTATTTATTCTGATGATCAGTTTTGTAATGGTGCCAAGGTTATCTACACAATAATTAGAATGTCACAAATAATCCTTATGCTTTCTTTCATTATACTACAGTATGAATAGGTGTGCATTAGAGAAATTATCCTTCTATAATTCTTGTTCTCTAAAAGGTATATAACCCAGTTTTCAGAAGTCTTGAGAACCCACATGTGCTATATTGTATATTCTGAGTCCCAAATCCTGTGAACATTAACAACACATGTAAACTGTTCCAAGGACTTCAATATTTCAATAATTACCCAACCCTTTAGGTTTCAGCGGGGCTACCCATATACATGCCTAATTTAGCCACATGTGTACTCTCAATAAAGCCTACAGTTATTTATTTATGGAAAATTACTGGAATATTTAAGTCGATGGGACTACTTGTGTGTATAAAATTGAACTCATGTGCCCTGATTCTGCAATCTAGCCGATTTAGAAAGTTACAAAAAGATTTTTCCTTGTAACGTTCAATGAAAATTCATACACTGAGGGAGTTTGTAGATTTGACAAGTTTTAGACTTCTTCATAACAGAGTCAAACTGGGTGGGGGAGAAAACATGGGTTAAGTCTGAGGGCTTGGAGGAAGGGGTGGAGTGGGCAGGCTGAGGGTTGAGCCCCATGCCCCTGGTGCTTGCACAGTAGGGGAAGTTGCAGTTGCTGCTGCGCAATGTATTTCTCCTAGCCTACTTGCCTGCCTCATTGCCTGCAGTGCCAGTGGGCTGTGCCTGGGTGGAGTAAGGCGGGGGCACGTCCCAATTGTAGCACTGTACTGTATGTACAGTATGTTTGTAAACACACAGCACGTACATACTATCTCCCTCCTCCCACAATTCACTGTTGCTTTATGGCCCAACAGCCCTGCTCAGGAATAGGGCTCTACACCAAGTGCTTGCAAGGCCACCAGCTGCCTGCAAAGCAGCTGTGGGTGGTGCAAAGCAGAGGCCCTGTCTTGCGACAGAATAAACAATGTGTTAATCTGTCCCCCTCACACCCACTTTGCTGGAGGGAAGTATGAACACAGGGGGAAGCAGCCCGCCCAAAGCACGTTACAGGAATAGAGAGCTCCAGCGCCTGCTTCACTGTAGCAAGGGGGAGAAGCGGCGTAGAGATGCACAGAATCTGGCCCTGCTCCCATGAAAATCTGTGAAATCCACAGGAGCTTTGCCATTCACTTTAATGCCAGCTGCATCTCTTTGCCCCTACATGCGCACAGCAGAGAGGTGGCACAGCCCTGCAGCAAACGTTATTTTCCTCCTCTTACTACATTGGCTGCAATGCTGCCCGGGTGCTGAGAGCATGGTTACAAGGGGAGATACAGCAGAGCCAGTTTTCCAGGGCACCCTAGAATAGAGGCCTTTAGTCCTCCAGCAGGACTCCTGTGAAGGTAAGAACCTGCAAGAAAGTAAGAACCTCCATAACTAGTCCCAGCCCAAACACAAAGGGTTTCCAGTAGGACGGCAGATTACCATGGAGAATGACATAGGTTTTCCAAATTCTTTCCCTTGCAATAGTTGATTGATGCTGTATGACTCCAACCACTCCAGCCTGAAGGGAGTGAAGAGTAGCACATGCATGCACGTCCGGAGAATCATCACCCACAGCATCATGAGTCAAATACATCCAGCAAGTGATAGTGGAGTGCCTAGCAGTAGCAGTACCACTAGCAGCAAGAAAACCAGGAAACCCATGAGTTTGGGTACTAAATTAGACATTTTAAAGCGCTTTGATGCAGGTGAGCATGCAGTAGACATTGGCATCGCTCTAGGTCTTTCTTTGATCACTGAGAAAACAATTAGGAATAATGCCAAAAAGCTCAGGGCTAGTGCTCAATGTGTAACACCGCTTAGTGCTACTACAATAATTCGATCAAGTAGTAGTTTGCTGAAAACACAAAGCATCTTCTCTCACTGTGGATAGAGGACCAAAACCAGTGGAACATACCTCTAAGTTTGCTAGTGATACAAGCTAAGGCAAAAAGTTTGCATGACCATTTGAAGAGAGACCAAGGTGAAAGATCACAGAGACTTTCACAGCAAGTCGGGGATGGTTTGATTGGTTCAAGAGGCGCTTCCACCTGCATAACATCAAGATGTCCAGTGAGGCGGCTAGTGCTGATGCTGCAGCAGCTAAAAGAATTCCCCGACTATCTCAAGAAAATAATTGAGGAAGGTGGCTATTCCCCTAAAAAAGTCTTCAATGTCGATGAAATGGGCTTGTACCGAGAGAGGATGCCTGAGCGGACTTACATTTCCCAAGAGGAGATGACAGCGCCTGGATTTAAAGCAGCTAAAGATCGTCTAACCTTGCTTCTAGGTGGTAATGCTGCTGGAGACATGAAGATGAAACCACTGACAGTGCACCAATCTGAAACACCATGCGCTCTCAAGGGATTTTCAAAGGAACACCTTCCGGTCATTTGGAGATCCAATAAGAAGGCATGGATAACTGGAGCTATTTTTTCAGAATGGGTGACTCTCTATGCTGTCCCTGCATGGAAGGAATATTGTGCCAAGGAAAATCTTGATTTCAAGATTTTATTGCTTATTGAACTGTGTGAAAGAGTCAAAGTTGTCTTTCTGCCACCTAATAACACGTCACTCATCCAACCCATGGACCAAAGAGCCATCACTGCATTTAAGGAGCATTACTTATGACCAGCTCATCAGAGGCACTGATAGGGAAGGCAAACCTATGATTTGGCAATTTTGGCATGACAACAACATCCTGAAGTGCATCAACACCACTGGTAAGTCCTGGGCTGAAGTTACTCAGGCATGCATGAATGGTGTGCGGGGGAAGTTGTGGCCTGAATGTGTCAATGACTTAAAAGGACTTAAAGATGTTGTCCCCGCTATGAAGAAAGACATCCTCAGCTTGGCCAAAAAAGCAAGTTTTGATGAGGTGACAGAAGCCGACCTTTCATAACTTCTGCAATCACACAGAGAAGAGCTAACCAATGAAGATTTGATGCAAGTAGAGGTGACGAGAGCAATGGAAGAAGAGGGCCAAGAAGAAGAACCACCAATCCATCGAAATTTGACTGCCAAAGTCTTTTTGAAGCTTTCCAAATGATTGAAGCTGGCTTGCAAATCCTTAGTGATGACGATCCCGACAGGGAACGCAGCTCCAAAGTGATTAGAGGAGTTGGTCATCTAATGACTTGCCATAAAGAAATTTACCGGTGGGGACAGGGAGGGAAAGGAAAGCAAAATAACAATCCCTAGATGTGTTTTTTAGAGTTCAGAAAGTTCAGCAGGAACAGCAAGAGGAGCAGCTGGACAATCCACCCTCTTCCACTCTCTGACTCCATCACCTCAACCAAGCTTCATACAATGATGATTGTAGTATTAAATTGTTTCTTTAAAATTGTTTAAAACTTATACCTGTATTAAATTGCTTGTTTAAAATTGTTTTAAATGTACATAATGCCTTTTGTCTGACAATAAAAAGACATTTTCCTGGAAACTAACCCCGCCATTCCCATTAATTCTTATGGGGAAATTGGATTCACTTAACATCGTTTTGCTTAAAGTCGCATTTTTCAGGAACATAACTACAATATTAAGTGACAAGTTACGGTACTGAATTCAAAGTCATTAGAATATTTATCATCAACATTATTAATAGTAAATCCAAACACAAATTACATCACTAAAAGTGTAAGAACAGATTATAGTCTGACTTTGCATAAGAGGTTTTTTTTTAAATAAGAAACATCTTTTACAAAAATTAAATGTTGACTCACGCCAATTGCCTTGTCCAAAGATTAAAATAGTTTTTCAAGTACTGCATGTGATCTGGTTGTACACCTGTAACGACCACCGCAGTGAAACTCTTCTTGTCCCTTTCTTCCATTATGAGACTGTGTAGAAATCGTTCATCATCACTGGTGATATGAGCAGAGTCAGATGGCTAGAAAAAGGGGCCAAAAATAAAGCAAAGACAGGAATTGAACAGTATACTTTTCTAAGCCCCTCTATACCATTTCAAAGATGGGTGAAAAAAGTCCTACCAAGCATATGGAGGCAAAAATTGCAAAACACTCTTATAGCAGACATTACATGGCAGGCTAATCCTCTTTGTTTAAGAGCGTCCTACTTAATTAACTGTCAGTATATGGTGCTCTCAGTTCAGAAACCTTCAATCTATCAACACCTATGTAATTCTATACAAGAGTCTTACACTGCCACTTCATTGTAGTAACTGGACATCTTCCAGTAATGCATTAAGCCAGTGGTTGTCAAACTTTTGCACTGGTGACCCTTTCACATAGCAAGCCTCTGAGTGCCACCTCCTCATATAAATTAAAAACACTTTTAAATATATTTAATACCATTATAAATGCTGGAGGCAAAGCGTGGTTTGAGGTGGAGGCTGACAGCTCACGACTCCCCAGGTAAAAACCTCGCAACCTCCTGAGGGCTCCCAACTCCCAGTTTGAGAACCCCTGCATTAAGCTACGTGACTAACTTATGTTGTGTGGTTCATTCTCTCTCTCTCATTGTCTAGTGGGGAGAAATGTGTGTAGTGTTTTGTTTTTGAGGCTTTCCTTTCTATGCATACATGCTGCTATGGGTTTAAATTAGAAAAGGTAAAGGTCCAAAAAGTGCACTTTGCACATGAGTGGGAAGTGGAGAGCCCTTAGTTCCTGCAGGCGTTTGTTCCACAGTCTCAGTCAGGCCTCACCACAGTTCTTTCTCCTGCACAAATAATCTTCACTCTTTGATAGGAAGTTCCACTGTGCCTAAGAAGAGGAGCAGTCCTTCATCCTGGATCCTTAGGCCATCTTTTAGATATGCTGGGCCCAAGCCACTGGATACTGGATGCACTATCTGACCCTAATGCTGTGACGCTGTGTCTGGGCAAGAGGTTGGCCGGACATCTGGAGTAGGTCAAAATTGTCTTGCAGTATGGGGTCATCATAGCAACAGTAGCCTTGTCCTATCTTATGTTGGATATTTTTCTAGGGATCATGGTGATCCACTGGAAAGCACAGAGGAGATTTCAAGACTATCAGAGGAGGGAAGCATTTGGGAGAGATCCTAGACTCATGCCTCTCCTAGAACTTTGCATTTGGCATTCTCTGTGACGGTAAATAGGTCTATGGTCTGGTTCCCCAATAGTCAGAATATTGGGTTGAGAATGGATTTCCACAACCACTGCATATTGCTGGTTATCATATTTCTGTTTCTGAAATTTATGAGATCTTTGTTAACCCCTGGAAAAGGCAGGGCCACCAGGGTCACTCTATGTTGGTGACACTAACCACGGAATTAGATGGCTTCCAGACAAGTGGGAACAATTGTGTACCTCCCTGCTTGCTGATATAGTGCATTGCTGACATTACACTACACTACAGAGTTCTGTAGTCCAGCTAGGACCACTACACAGTCCAATCTGATGGACCTCAGCTCTCTAAGATTTTCACATGTAACATCTAAGGAACATACTCCTTGGATTTGGAGGTGATTCAGATAGATGCCCTAACCTGTCCCTGACACCTCCATAGTAAATGTCATTGCTGGGAAGGGGTCAAGGAGGACACCCTTTTTCTTGCATTCAAGTGGTCTAGCCATTAGGTGACTTCTCAAAGGACTTGAGATGGTACCGTGATCAATCTATTCATGTAGTGTTTGGTTGGGGTATGCACTGGCCTTGGCCAATGTTGGAATGTCTGCAGTGTATGTGAGTAGATAGGAGAAAAGTCTGGCAAACAGTGTTACCTAGGTACATGTGCCCTAATAACCACAGGCATGGGCAAGAGCATCATGTAGTATCTTGTCAGTGACTGAAAGGAATTGAATAAGTCCTCTGATAGATATGCTTGGGCTGACTGAGTTGAGTAGGGTTCCTATTAATTCTATTCTCTGGAATTGTGTGAGATGATTTTTTGTAGTTAACCAGAAACCCTAACTGAGAGAACAGGGAAAGGACTTGATTTAGTGTTGTCCTGGTCTCACCTGGCACTTGTCTGTGATCAGCCAGTCACCTAGGTATGCATAGACGTGAAGTACATTACCCCTGCCAGGTGCTTGGGAAAATACTCTCAGTGCTATGTTGTGTCCAAAGGTTAGAACCTAGGTCCCACTATAAATCTAGAGTACTTCCTGTGGTCCAGGTGGGTGGCAATGTCTAGTCTAGAACAGGATGAAGACACCTTTCTTCAGAATGAAGAAATACAGAGTACAGAAGCCTTTTCCTCTTGGTATTCCTGAGGCAAATCTTCTAAGGCTCCTAGACAGAGCAATGAGGCCAGTTCTGTTTGCAAAAGAGTCCCTGAAAGAAGGCAGGGAAGGAGGTAGAAAACGGAACAGGATGATGATATCTAGTACCTATGTGTCTGTAGTATTGCCTGTCCATGCTTGAAGGAATGAGGCAAGGTGCTTCTGAAGGAAGTACTCCGTTGACTTGGTGTAGTTCTTGACCAAGTTGTCAAATTTGCTGGTACACAAATGGAGCTCTGTACATAAGTAGAGTGGAGAAAAGTTCGCTTCCTCTGCTGTTTCTTGACACTTATTAGACTATCTATAATAGGAAGACATGCACTGTCTTTCTTGATATTAAAGGGGAGTGGGGTACACCAGAAATGTGCAGATTCCAAAAGATTACAGAATTGCCTTGGAATTGTTAGTGAGCATAGAGCATTGTTTTCTCACTAAATACCGCTATTAATTCCTTCAAAGGCAGCGAAGAGTCCTGTGGCACCTTATAGACTAACAGATGTATTGGAGCATGAGCTTTCGTGGGTGAATAGCCACTTCGTCAGATGCACCCACGAAAGCTCATGCTCCAATACGTCTGTTAATCTATAAGGTGCCACAGGACTCTGCTGCTTTTACAGATCCAGACTAACGTGGCTACCCCTCTGATATATTCCTTCAAAGGGCAATCTTCAGTAGTGATTTGTAGTTTACAAGAGATGTCCCCAGCATCTCTTGTAAACTACAAAGGAGGTGACAAAGGCTGACAAAGGAGGTGCTGTCATCATCATGAATAGGTCGGAATATGAACAAGAGGCTGCTAGGCAGCTCTCTAACTCCACATTCTACAGGCCATTACCCTCTGATCCCACTGATGATTACCAAAAGAAACTACACGGCGCATGAAGAGACACCACCAGTGAATGCTAAATTTGAGTTCGGAAGTTAATGGTACCTAAACCAAATAGTTTATGAACAATCAAAATACCTAGCTCTCGTCTAACCCCTAACGCCCTTACTCTACTTGCGCTTATCTGATGACATCTTCATCATCTTGGACTCATGAAAAGAGCCCTCGAGGAATTCCACTGGATTTTAACAATTCCCATCCCACCATCACTCAGCCTAGACAATCCAACACAAGCCGTCCATTTCCTACGCCACTACTGTGCTAATAAGCGAGTGGTCACAATAACAACCCCTATACCGCGAAACCCACTGACGCTATATTACCTAGCAATGCCTCCAGATTCCATCCAAGACAACACCACATGATCCATTGTTACAGCACAAGCTTTAAGATACAACACGTATTTGCTTCCAAACCCTCAGAAGAGATAAACACTACAGATCTCTATCAAACGCACTTCTTAAAATATTAATACCTTGCGAAGTGAAAAAAACAGATTGACAGAGCCGGAGAGTACCCAGAAGACACTTACTACAGGCAGCAAAAAGAAAATAACAGAACGCCATTGGCCATCATCTACGCCCGAACTAAAACCTCTCCAGCAGCTCATCAAAGATCTACAACCTATCCTTAAAGATCATCCCTCACTCGCACAGATCTTGAACAGGCCAGTCCCGCTTACAGAACAGCGCTCAACCTGAAGCAAATACTCACCAAGCAACGCACGCCATACAACATAAAACCTAAACCTTGCAAACAAAGCCGATGCCAAGCTCTGTTCCACACATTCAAGTGACACCATCATAGGACCTAATCATATCAGCCGCGACCATCGGGGCTCATAATTCCTTGCACATCTACCAAGTCGTATTATATGCATATGTGCCAGCAATGCCCTTCTGCTTGTACATTGGCCAAACGGACGTCTCTAGCAAAGGAAGATAAATGGCGCAAATGTGACATCAAAGAAGCTATAACATGTCAAACACATGGCGAGAAACACTTCAACCTCTCTAACCATTCAGTGAAGGACTTTAAGGTGGCATTTTTGCAACAAAAACTTCAAAAACGACTCCAAAGGAGGACTGCTGAACTCGAATTAATATCACTAATACAATTAACTCCAGCCGCCTTAAACAGAGACTGGGAATGGTTGGGTCATTACTCTAATTGAATCTATTTCCCTATGTCAAGTTCTCCTCACACCTTCTATGGGTCATCTCAATTATCACTTCAGAAGTTTTTTTTTCTCCTGCTGATGATAGCTCATCTCAATTGACTAGACTCTTCCTGTTCATATGCATACTTCCACCTTTTCATGTTCTCTATATGTATAAATATCTCCTGTCTGTGTGTTCCGTTCTATGCATCTGAAGAAGTGAGCTGTAGCTCATGAAAGCTCATGCTGAAATAAATTTGTTCGTCTCTAAGGTGCCACAAGTACTCCTGTTCTTTTTGTCCCCAGCATGGTCACCACAGTGGCCATGGATCTAGCTGTGTGATGTCATCTGCACCCAACAACATATTTGCCATCAATCATCCCTCTTTTACAATGTCCTCTAGGGACCCTCTAGCCTCATGAGGGAGCTTGTTGATAAATAGCTTCACTTTGTCCCATGTTAAAAAGTCATATTTGGCAAGGAGAGCTTGGCAACTAGCCACCTGTAGTGATGTACAGCAGTTGGTCTTTCTCCTGAACAGATTCAATCATTTGGAATCTTTGAATTCAGGTGCATTTGTGCCATGATTTTTCTTAGATGGCCAAGACCATTAGAGTTCTGTGGTAGGATGCAAACAAAAGTATTTAACCCTGGAAGGTATAACCAGGCATCTTTTCTCAATATGCTCTGCTGGTGATGGTGCAGTGGCTGCTGTTAGCGACAGGGCTTGCAACGGGTCTAGTAATCCCTTATTTATGAGGAAGGCAATTCTGGCAGGACCTGCTGGTGATCAGATATTGAATGGCTTGAGAGATTTTTCAGGTATTATCAAAGTTCCAATCTCCAGTGAATCTGCAAATCATACCAGGAACTCTTGGAATGTTTTGAAATCATCCGGCATTATCATCTGTGCCAAGGCAATTGCTTTGTCACACAAAGAAGTAAGGTCTTGGAGGGGGCGGGAGTGGAAGAGGCAACACCAGTCACTGATAGGTTTGTGTGTCTAGGTCCCACTCCTCCTAGTACTCTGTCATCTGTACTCTTGCTAATGAGGCTATTGGAGGAGGAGATCTCCTCCAATGGAGGCAAGCGGCTCCTTGAGGCTTGGGAAGATAGATGCCAGAACAAAAACAACAATAAATATGGAGATATACCTCTTTCACAGAACTGGAACGGACCCCAAAGGTCATTGAGTCCAGCCCCTTGCCTTCAATAGCAGGACCAAATACTGATGTTGCCCCAGATCCCTAAGCAGCCCCCTCAAGGATTGAACTCACAACCCTGGGTTTAGCAGGCCAATGCTCAAACCACTGAGCTATCCCTCCCTGCTAGAGTGCCATACTGTACGAATACACGGGTGGAACAGTAGGTTCTTCTGGCAGTACTGCTCAAGAACTGTATGGGGGAGGACTTCCTCCTCGACACCAGTAAGGTGTGCCACTATGATGGTGACAAGGAGTATAACTTCTTCAGAGATGGTGCTGGGGCTTTTGTCAGTATCAATGACAGTTCTGCAATCCATGATTATTCCCTCAGTGCTGGGGTCAACATTGGCAGTGGGGCCTTTGGTACCAGGTGGGGTACTAATGGAGTCTGCTGCACTGCAGTATGCTCTTTTTCCACTCATCTGCGGAGCTGGACATGTTTTGGAGTGTTTATTCCCCAATGCTTTCCTGTCTCTCTACATAAGAGGACACCAAGCTCTCCTTTGAACTTCTGTGTTCCAGGGTGTCCTCTTTCAGTGGCCTTCTTTGATATCTTAGGCATTACCTTTGATGTGAATGGTCTTGATGATTCCAGTACTATGGTCAGCGCCAGCATCAATGCCACTGTTAGTTCCTTACTCAGTGCAGACTTCTCCACTGACATCTTGGGCACCACTTACCTGCTCAGACCACTGAAGGGCGCATGTTTGACCAGCAGGGGGAGTTGACCTTGGAGCTTCTGGGTTCTATGCTACACTCAGATTTTTCTGAGAGATGGATCTTGTGTCTTCCATCCTACCATTTTTAGGTACAATGGAGAATGAAAGGTAAACAAAGCCACTGCTTAGAATGTCTGATTCACCCAGGCATACACAGTACTTACTGTGTCTATCTTTAAACAAAATTAGCCTATCACAGGGTTCTGAATCTGCCATCTTGAGGTTCTTGTACAAGGGCTGTCAGTATGGGGAGGTGGTTTGGTGATGTACAGGGAAGTCAGGTCAAAAAATTTAGATCTAGACAAGGATTATCCAAGTCCAAAATGTTGTAAGTAAGAGAATGATAGTTGATATTAAATGTCTCAGATGCTTAAGACAAAGACAGCTCATGCTAAAGTTCTCAACAAACAGACACAGCGAGGTAAGAGGGTCACAGTCACCCTTCCCTTTATGGGAAGCACAAGTAGGCATATGGTACATGCATGGCCCCACTAGATACTACTAACAAGAGGAAGATGGTCTCCCACACATGCACGCCTACAGTGAGAGCTACACTGACACATACTCTAAGAACTTATTTTATTTCTTTTCCTCTTCTCCATTTCTGTCAAACACTCCATTCCCCACTCCTCCCCTCCCACCTCACAGTATTAGAACCTCAGGGTCACTCTAGACATCCAGGCCCTTAGCAAATCCTGCCAGTCCTTCGTCTCCAAAATGTATGTATTCCTTCTTATCGCTACAGCAAAAACTTTGGTTGATGCAGTCATTTTTTGCCTTCACTACTGCAACCTACTTCTCTCTAGTCTCCCACTTCAGCAGCTTCAAAAGGATCTTTCTAAAAATCAGTTCCTTCTCCTGCCACTCTAGCCATGTCAGTCTCCTCTCTAGATTTCTTCATTGGCTTCTCACCTTCCAAATCAATATTCAAGCCCTTTATCATCGTCAAAGTGCTTCCAGCTGTGCCCCTGCTTACATCTTTGGTCTCATTTTTTTCTTCCCACACTCCTTTTGAACCTCTCCCCTTAGATTTTACTGTCTTTCCTCTCACTCTCATTTTTAATTCTTCTTCCAAAATGTCAGGAAAATGGAACAGGGCAGGACTGACCATTCAAATTCCTCCTTGGCTCTTTACATCCACAAGCTTTTCAATGATAAGTCATCAAGGTTCAAAATGAACAACAACAAAAAAACCTCCTGTGAACCTTTCACCTATAAATAATGTATAATTCATGTATAATATTTTGATTTGGAATGTACTCTCGTTCTCTAATTTAGACTATAAACTCTTGAAGCTGGGATATTTTCCTTTTATGTTTGGTACTAAGCCAGCACATTTGTAGTAGTTATTATTAACGATGCCAAAGCATTTTTCTCCAGATAGTACCTCAAAGCAGCACAGTGACTCTGAAAAAGCGTCACTTACTGACTCAATCAATTCTTTGCGTTATAATACATGGTAGAAGACTCACATGTGAGAAAACCTTACAATATACTGCCATTAAGTTCACTTTGTTAACTTTTATACCCCAGACACTAACTGTGTGCATGTGACATATGTATGCTTGGAGAACTGTTATAGGTATACTATACAAAACAAACTAGTTTTCCTAGGAAAGACGTTCACTTAAAAAAGCATTACTTTACCTTTCTGTTTCTAATGTATCCACTATATATTGCTTCTTTGTTTTTCTCCTTCTTTTCAAAATCCTCTTTAGAAAGGAAAAGCTCATGGACATCATGAGAATCTGCAGGTTTGCTTATCATCTGTTAAGTATTAAAGAAAAAGAAATTTAAAAATCACAGTTGGAGACCAAAATGCATTATTAATAAGACAGTTCAGTGATGTGGTAACAGATGAATTACCTCAATGTCATTGTGTAAAGAAATGCTAATAATTAAAATACGGAAATCATTCTACTTACTCTGGCAGACTGCCCAATGAAGAACACAGCTTGTTTGCCTCCAACACCAAAATATGAGATGTCACTATTTAAGCTGCGAGGCACTGGAGGAGGGCGTACATATCCTGAATGATCACTAAAAACAAAACTGTCTTTAATACTTTTTTCAAAACACACATCACAAAACTGCTCAAGGATAAACACCTCCTGTAATCATCATCGTCCCTAAAGTTTTTCATTCAAAAATTTCTCATTCAAGACCTCAGATCTATGTTAAGAGCATACATTTAACGTTGCAACTAAAACCCAGGTTGTAGTTTTATCAATCTCTAAAAAGAAAAAACAAAATTATTAAACTGAAATCATTTAGGTCACAATGTATTCTGATTAACATGGCTGCCTAGCAAAACTGTTTATAGGTTTCCCCCCACTTCTTCCCAGTGAACCACGTATACAATTTTTCTACCCTTCCTGTGGCAGGGTAAGTCTCTGTTTGGTTTTCGGCATTTTAACTCTTATCTGAATTACTTTTATTCTTTTAACCATTTTGTTCGTACTCATAGGCACCCTACAAACTACAGAAGGAAAGTGACTTGATTTAGTCAGTTTCTTTCTGTATCAAGTTCTTTTTATGAAGACATAAGGCACAATCTTAAAAACATTTCTCATAATTGCCAGATCTGTGTTAAAAACATTTGAGATACCATGATAACCATTATACAGAAACTTAAGATGACTGAATGGTAGAAGAAGACATATTAATCCTAGGATTAATCCATAGCTTCCCCTTTGCATACAGTACGTGGAACCGCTATAAAGAAACAGACTGAGAAGTTAATTTCTCTTCATAACACAGCCCCTTTTTCACCACAGATTTTTGGGTCAGGAAGATGAGAAAGGTTGCCGGACATCCCTTTGAATAGCTTAGGTATGTTCCTGGATTCCCCACTGGCACTAAACCCTAATATAGCAGCATCCACCAGTAACACTTTCTACCATCTCCAGTTGTTTTGAGCACTCTACCCCGTCCTAGTGAACAATGACCTGACCTCAGTTTTTCATACCTTCATCACCTCTCAGCTGGGCTACAGCAATGCAATATACCCAGACATGAACCTGATATTAGTAATTCTCTATTTTAAAAAATGTGCTCTGTAAAGATCTTCACAACTTGTCAGTTTTTCAGTTGTGTGATTAAAAACAACGTATAAAGCTTTCTAACCTTTCAAAGTCACCTTGTCTTGTAAACTTTGATAATCTATACACAGCCCAGTTGTTAAGCTGCTTAGAAGTCATCCCTCTTCCATTATCAATCACGGCAACGGCTGGTTTTCCTTGAGACTCATCAAATAACTGTTTGGAAAGAAAAACAAGGAAAACCAAAATAAATACATGAAATCCTAAATTTGAATAGAGTATAAAATAGAGTATTCCTTTTGTATCGTACCAATTTTATCTGTATGCTTCGAATACCAGTATTTCGAGAAGTAGCTGACAAAGAATTGTCAATCAACTCAGCAAAGGCAAATGCTAAGGAAAAAGAAAAAACTGTTAGTAATTATTGATCTCTAAAAGTAGGAAAATACCCACATACTTGAACCAGTGTTTCCTGGTTCAAGTATGACTCCCAGGTAAGTGTGCGCAATATATGATTGACAATGAAAAATACTTGATCCACCATCACTTGTTTTAAGAGTCATTCATGTGTGTTTACTAGTGCTTGCTGAGCATGTTCAAGTCCCCTACAAGGCAAGTGGCTATTAGCTATGCATGGGAACATAACTGAATTAAAGGGGTTCCCCACCCCACCCCCCAACACAGGAGACAAACCTGTTCCTCCCTGTTCATTGGTGAAACATATTCTGGATCAGTTATCACAAATCAGGAATGAATTTCTGGGATACCAAGTGTTTAACAGACTGCCTTTCATCTACAAAATTTTATGGGAGTCTGGATTCACTAAAAAAGGGATTGGGCACAGGTGGCAAAATTTACAGAAAACAAAATTATTTAAGTTTAGTCAAGACCACAGAAGATGAAGAAAATTGCAGAGGGAGCTTAAAAATTTGGTGAATGGAAGTACAATAGCAGATTTGACAAATGCAAGGCAACACACGCTGGAAGTAGTAATCGGAACTTCTCAGACAACTTTTAACATCTCAGTAAAAAAGAACAGGACATCATTGCTCAGTTAATACCTTTGCTCAGTGTGCAGCAACAATAAAAAAAGCAAAATATTAGAGTGCATAAACTGATGATGAGCAATAATAAAAATTAAAATGCCATGATTTAGAACAATCTGTAATAAGATGTTACTTGCTGGTAATTCCACCTCAAAAGGAGATATCACAGAAGGAGGAGATGGTCAGATATGGGCAACAAGTGATAAGAAACATGAAAAAACCTCTATAATAAAGAGTTTGAAAAGATTAGGACAGCTTACCTTAAAGGAGATCTATAAGACTGGATGAGATAATAGTATACAAAATAATGAATAGTTTACAGAGAGCAGATCAGGCACATCTATTCACCCTCTCTAATACAAAAACAGTAGGTACTCAATTAAATTGAAAGGCAACACATTTAAAACTGGTAAGAGGAAATACTCTTTCCACGGAACATACAATTAGTCTGTGAAACTCATTGCCACAACATATCATAGAGGAAAGGGGCTATGCAGTATTCAGTAGAAAGAACTGGACACACGCAAAATAGTATAAATTAAAATAAATAGCCTTAGAAAGGGTTATAAACCCTTATTGCTTCAGGAAATAAACTAATTTGAAATGGGGATTAGGAAGAAACTTTCATCATGTGCGGGTTATTCCATAACTGCCTACTGCTAGGCTCTTGCACCTTCCTCTAAGGCACTTGGTACTGGCCACTGTTGGAAATATGAACTACTTGTCTAAACGAGTAAGTCTTTTCCTATGTTCCTAAAACACTCCAACTGCCAAAATAATAGTCATCAACAGACTAAACCAAAAACTGCAGAAGAAAATAGGAATATGGTAATCCAAAAGATTGTAATTGGTTTTGCTGCTCGTGAAAAGAAACAAGGATAGTTGTGAGCCACATCTTATTATAATCCAGAATTCCATGCATGAAGTGATGTGCATATAGTTCTATGATTGTGATTTTTCTAGGCAGTTCTGAGCCTAGAAGGATATGCATACTAAATAAAGAAAGCTAAAGTTTAGTATTATTTAATTAAGTTGGTACACAAATTAATCTGTACCTTGAAATGCAGCAATGATCAGAAAAAATGACCAATGTACAAGTGGTACCTTCTTTAAAGAGTACATCAGTTTACTTTATTAACAAAGACAACTAGTTTCTGTTTTTTAATCCTGTCAGCCCGGAACAGCCAAAACACAGATAGGGACAGCGAGCAGGCTTATAGTCAGACTCATGTATCAATAAATTCAAAATACAAAATCTACTTCAAGTGCAGGCACTAGAAAGAAAGGCTGGGCTTTCATCTCTCTGGCTGAGTTTGCAAAATTCTCAAATGACAAAGTATTTTTGCTTGTAAAATAAGAAAAATTCTTCTGCAAGTAACGTGTGCAGTAAACTTGGAACTTCATGATGCTATCTTTAGAGTCACTTTCTAAACCAGAGTTTAAAAGTAAAGGTGAACTTAAACTGAAAAAAATTGAAGTTTAAATGCTCCAACCGAAGTGACAGAAGGTAAAATACAAGTGAAATTATTAAAGACAAGAAATGCCTTGCTCATGAAGGTCCTTCTAAGGTAAATGATGATTAATAATACATGAAAAACAGTTTTTAGATTATAAAAAAAATCTGAATACTTACGCAAAGGATTTTGCCCTTCACTAGCATAATATTCATACATGCCACTTTTAATAAGTGTGTCATAGTGTGGTAGGAAGTCAATTCGCTCCTTTGTTGCTGAAAGTAGTGTCTGGTCAACTGACTGTAGCAAATACAAAGTAACCCCTTCTTGAACAATTTCATCTGCAATGGAGTTAAAATATTAAATACAAAGGAAAAATGCCTCCAGATATTTCCTGCCCCAAAATCTGGAAGATAGTTTTAACGTCTGATGCACCTCTTTTCTCTTTCCACTATCTATGAAATGTTCCAAGGAGGAACAGTAACGTAATTCAAAACCTTTTCATATCCCCAAACTTAATAAAGTCAGTACTTCCAATTGAAGTACTAACGCACACTCTTTGCAATTTCAAAGTTTAGACTTTTATTAGCCGAATGAAAAACATAACACCATAATGTACAGTGGAGAAGGCATTTTGTCATAGCCAAAATGGCTGAGATTTCCTTCCAGGTTTGCAGCAAAGTTTACATTTTGGTTAAACAGAAACAAAACAGAAGTTTGGCCAAAAACCAAAACCCTCTACAAACTTAGAAAATTAATTAAACAAATGTACACAGTTATATTGGAAATACTTTTTCAACTTTATCTATAGTGTTCCTCGTTTGCTAAGGTTATAATAAATCCACTACAAGAAAATAGTGTAATTACAGTCACAATGAAAGCTGATCTGTGTAACAGTAACAAAATGTTCTGTGCCACTGTCCAGGTATGCTAAACCCACTTTTTGCTCTAATTGCATAAGAAATTAAGCTTCACGTAGAAAGAGATGCCATTTTGCAGACATTACTTGTCATGTAACTTAACCACTTTGTTAGTTTTTCAGTGCCTCAATGGTTCCTGGAAGAGCTGGCATTATTTAGAATTGCAAAATAAAAATACTAACCTTAACCATACATTGCACATTATACTTGCACATGGAAGTACTTTATCTGATGACAGACAACTAAAATAGTTTCCATCATCAAAAACAGTGTGTGTGAAATTTGTTCCAAGATGGATTTTCATAACAATTTTGCAAGGCATTATTATATAAAGAAGCTTTGCACTTCCATTTGCTCTTGTATATGTAGCATAGGAATACAGTTGATACATAGTTGATAGAGTTATGCACTAGACAGCCGTTTTGGAGTGAGATATATGGTAAATAATGTATTACACTTACTGAAGTTGTCATCTGTAACCTCTTTTCTATTGGTGGTTGTGATAACAAAGTTATCGTCAGAAGAAATGCAGAGTGCCTACAAAATCGTAAAAAAGTCAGTTATAAAAATCAACTGTTACATAAAGTGAAGATAAAAAAGGAAGGAAAACGTAAAAAGGAATGGTCTCCTTTCCATTCATTTGGTCATCAATGAACAATGATCAAATATGCAATACTTTGCCCTTAACATTATTTTAGGAACTGACAGAATGCAATCCAATTCCAAGAGTTCTTTTTCACTTGCTGTTACATCTTTGCACAATCCTCTGGTATGAGAAGTTTTCCTTACATGATTTAAGCACCATCAACTAGACAGCTGTGCAAAGCTTTGCGCAAGGAGACACTGTCTTGTAGGCAATCATCTTAGAGCCTGACACGAGAAATATGAATAACCGTAATTTAAACTGCATAGCTACAAATATTAATGCTCATGAAATAACCCATGCCTAGTATCTGACCACAATATAAACACAAAGGGAATTATACATCAGTTAGAATGGTATTTCTTTTACTTCTTCTAAAACAACATTTTCATTCAAAGTGGCCATTTGTTCTCACATTACAATAAATAAAATAAAAAATAAAAATCAGTTTTTTATAATACTCTAATTTTGAATACTGCAGTCAAGTCCCATCAAAGTTTTCTCTTTTCCAAGTTTAACAATACATTTTTGGTATTATCATATGCCTGACATACCTCTGACAATCTTCATTACCCCTTAACTATATCAATCTCTGCTATAGCTTTCTTCAAAACTTGTACTTATTAGTTTAAACAAATGTGTACTTTTCTTTGATATGGTAACTTCTGTATTTTCTATACTTCTAATATATACAAACATCTTATTTGTCACTTCAAAATGATGCTGCACACCTAGTAAAATATCTTAATTTAACTATTCTTTACGATGCTGAACACTTCCCACAACCCACACAAGATTCTGTAAACTGAATATCCATTAGCATACAAGTTTAGCAAAATCAGATTAAACATGCACTACTTTATTATAGGGAAAGTGGATATCAACCCCTATATTTAGGTGGCCTAACCTTTTCTATTAGAACAGATTCTTTCCGTAAGAAGCTCAAACATCTCCACTGTTTGTAACAAATTTGGAAGAGGCTACAAAAATGCATTTTCTTTGTCTCATGAAATTCCCTTCAAGTTAAATATTTGTAAAACTATTAAATGTCACCATTTCCCTTCTGTTGCTTACACTCTTGAGGCAAATCTTGCCAGCATGCCAAAATAACCAATATTCTAAAGAGCCAGATCAATGCCACTGACAAAGAAGCAGCAGCATCACAGCAAAGGAGAGTAACTGGATGATGACACAACAGCTGGAGCAGTAGAGCAGGTGCTACAAAATGACAAACTGTTTCATTACAACAGACAGAAGATACTGATCTAAAAAAAGATGTTTCAGTCAGTAAGGATTGGCAGGATCTAGAACCCAGGGTTGCAGGGTCCTGACAATCCACTGAGGAGCTGGGTTGAGTAGTATCCAAAAATTACTGGACAGTTAGGTACTGCAGGAAGTACCACCCAAAGACACCAGAACAACAGAACCCAGTGGCCGCCTGACTGGTCCACACCAATTATTTAAACTAGGAAGTTGGCCTAGTGAGCCCTCTCAGCAACAATGAATACTCACGCTCACTATTGCTACAGACCTTGCCTTTCATCCAGTCTTGGACGCCTGCCTTTGATCCCTGCCTCAGTTGGCTTACTAACTAGTCCTGTCTCCTGCCTTCAACTCCAGCTCATCTTGACCATAGTACTAGTCTCTTGACTTGGCAACCTGTCCCAACTCCTGAATTCAATCCTAGCCCGGCGAACACCACTGGGCCAGTTGCCTATGCCCCGGCCATTACAATAATAAACATCACAAGAGAAACATGTGTTAACAGCTTTGAAGGACAAGGTCATGATTTTATGAATTAAATTTGAGAAGGTTATTCTATACAAGGAGCAGCACAGAAGGAAGCATGAAAGTACTTGTAGGGAAAACAGGAAAATGGACAATGAAGCTTGGCACTGATTGTAGAGCAGAAAGCGTGGTGGACAATGATAAAGTTGAGTGGAGATAAATTATGGACGGCTTTCAAAGGACAAGTACATTTTATTTGATGCAATGGAAAAGGTGGAAGGACAGGGATGAGACAGTCAAATCAACTGGCCAAAACGATGATCTTAGCTGTAGCATTTTGGACAGATGTGAGGGCGACAAGATGTATGGCAGGAGGACCAGAGAGAAACTGCATTACGCAAAGAGGAAGGGATAACAGACTGGCCAAGAATTTTGGCAATGCAGACAGAAAGCAAAGAATTATTATTTAACCTACTATAACTGTGATTCTTTGAGGTTTTGTAGTCACTGGATTTTATGGTTAAGGACACATGGGTCTCATGTGAACAAGCTCAGAATTTTTTGCATTGCAGTGTCCTCTGTGGCCACACATGCACCTTGACCTTGCCCAAGCTCTCATGCAAAGCCATAAAGGACAGAGCAGTTGCAACATTCCACCATTCCCTCACAATTTGAAGCCTGTGGTAGCTGGGAACTCCAAAAAAGCAGGAACAGAGGCCGGGTCATAGTAGCCACACTGACAACATTTTGAAGAATCAGTTACTGTAGATAGGCAACTGTTCTTGATTCTTCAAGTGTCAGTATAGATCTCTGTGTAGATGACTGGCAAGTAGTATCCTCTTAGGTGGTGGGAATGAGAAGTAGCAACTGCATCCGTTGAACCATTATGCATTGTAACTTAGCTGCCATAGCTGATGCCAAGTTTGAGAAAGCAGTACTACAATCACTGTTCAAGCTCAGAAAAACACACATTGCTGATACAGGCGAAGAATATCACCTGAACTCTGCTGCAGTGAGCCTTGAACTCTGGCAGGAGGGGTATACCAGCACATGTGCTGCCCATTTTGATATCCTCTGTAAGAAAATAGCTTGACTTTAGAAAAAACAGCTATAGCTCTAAACAGATAGGTCAAGTCTGATTAATTTGGTTCAATCAATGTAGTAAAGCAAAGTCTAGTGCGTCTCTCTTTTTTCCTGATGTAGAGTGTGGCTTTGGGCAGAACTTAATAAGACAGACTGAACAACTGATTTAGGTGAAAAATTCTCAGACCACCTTACAAATAAACAGATGCAGTTGCAGCACCATCTTATTCCAATGGAATGTTCTATAGATGTGGTTCAGATAAGTGGCTGATGCTCACTGACTATTCCTGACTGAAGTAATAACCATTAGGAAGACTGTCTGGAGTGAGGTGGTGCGGGGAGCAATCTGACAGATGTTCAAATGGAGGCTTCATAAGTCTTAGATGAACCAGACTGAGGTCCCAGGCAGGAGCTGGTTCTTTGACTGGTGAGTGTGTAATAGTCACTTGAGAAACTTGGCATCTTGGGATGAATGAACACCATCTGCCTATAGGTCGTTCTTGGTAAGCTAAAATCACCATAAGGTGGACTGTAATAGAGCTGAGCAAAAGGCCTACCTGTTTTAAGTGCAATAAGTAGTTGATGGTCAGCAGGAACAGGTCCAGACCATGTGGGACTGCCAATATTGAGAAACTTTTCCTTTTAGACAAATACATTCTTCTGGTAGATGATTTCCTGCTCTGCATTAGTATTTCCTAGACCTGTAACAAGAAGTCTTTGTCTGTAGTATTTCACCAGCCAATCAACAACCACACCCTCAGCTGCAGTGACTTCAGGTCTGGATGGTGTATCTGGCCATGGTATTGTAAGATCAGGTCCAAGAAATCTGGGAGTTGGATTGGAGGCAAGATGGACATTTGTAATAGTCTGTCAGCCGAAATGGCCGTGCCTCGTATCAAACTATGATAATGATAATTGCTTTGTCTCCTTCGATTTTAGATATGACCCTGGAGGTCAAGGGAATCGATGGAAAGGCATACAAGAGGCCTTTTTCCTGTTTGTAATAAGCTCTCATGAGAAGGAAGGTGTTTGGTAATGATCCTGGACTCGCCTCATCTTTGGAATAAAAGTTCTAGCACTTGGAATTGACATTCGCAGTGAATAGCTCTATCATCAGGGTCCTCCAACACAAGAATATCATCTCTATGATGGACTTCCACAACAACCACTTGTGAGTGGTGACCAACTGTCTGATCAGGACTTCTCCCAGGTGTCAGCAACAACTGGCAGATGAAGAGTCATAATGTTATCAACTGTTGATAGTATGTCCAGGGTCTAATAGCTTCCAGGCAGAAAGGAGAGGAGTGTGCGCCTCTCTGCTTGTTTATACAGTGCATCACAAAGCATTATGCATCAAGATATGCAGTGGGGAAGTTTTGCAGAACATGTAGGAAGACTATGCAGGAGCATGTTCATATGGAACCCAATATCCTCTGGGGACTATGTCCCTGTATTTGAAGGTAGCCCAGGTAGACCTGCTAACCTGTATCAAACACATCCGCGATTACAGTCTTGTTCAGAGAATGGTACCTCTCTATGCATGTTTACAGGTTCTCTCTACCACCTACAACTGCTCTAACTCTGGCTCATATTGAAGTCTGGCAACTGGCACCATGTACCTGCACGCAGACATATGGCATAGGAGCCCCAGACACAAGCATACCATTGTAGGCATGTTTTCTTCTACCTCAAGCACCTGCGTTTGCATGGACAGGAACCTGCTCTCACTGAACTAAAGTTGATCAGAGCTCCTATGAACTCTACGGTCTGTGGTGACCTGGAGAGCTAGAAGGATGAAGAAAAGTGTTACTGCCTTGAATCTGAGGTGGCATATATATTTGTTCATTCTCCTCAGGCCTAAGGTAGGTCAAAGACCTCCTTTTCTTCTTTGGAATAAGGAAGTATAGGCAGAAGACTCCACCCTTTTATTCTCACGTTCTCTTCTACTGATCCAAGACAAAGCAATTAGTCCACTTCTGTTTGTAACAGACTCTCATTAGAAGAGTCCATGAAAAGAGGATGGTAGTGAATGGAACTGTATAGGACAGACTTGGGCAATGGTAATCAATACCCATTTGTCAGCTGTGATAGCTGCCCAGGCCCGACAGAATGTAGCAGGTGGTTCCAGAAGGTTGGTGTAGACTTCTGTTTAACTTAGTTATGGCTCTTGACATTCCTGTTAAACCTACTGCCTCAGGAAGGAGCTGGAATGGTCAAGGAGGCAGAAGAGGAGTGTCCCCTGAAGTACTAGGTTTCTTCTGTTGCTGATATTCAGTTTGTCAGTCCCAGAAGTAAGGTGTACTCAGGCTTTGTTTGGGTTGATATCTGTAAGGCTTTTTGTAGGATGCCAGCAGATAAATCTTCAGAGACTTTAATGTAGTCCTTGATGGATTCAAAAGACTTTAAGCCACCTCCATCAGAACTTGCACCACCTTACCCTTCAGGAGGGGCAAGAAAGCCTGGTAGGCTAGGCAAACTGCTTTGAGTTCCCTGATGTTTATTATGGAGGGCCAGATCATCCCACAACCAGCAGCCCTGCGTACTGCTGGTCCAGGTGTGCTCGCCAGCCCACATCCGAAGAATCAGAGATCAGGGTCACTGACGGGGCCACAAAGAGAACTCCCTCTAACACTGACCCAGGGTCCAATCACCAATCTAGGGATGACCGGATGTAATCAAGCACTTCGATTACCCGGTCTAGGTCATGCCTGTTGAGAATGTAGATTGACACCAGCCATGCTTGCAGAGGCCAGAGATGGAGCCAAGCATGACCAACCACGTACGTACACGCGGCCATGTGGCACAACAACTACAGTCAGGTGTGAGTCATGGTGAGTGGATGGTTCTTTACATGGAAGATCAGGTCCGACATGGAGTCAAGGACTACTCCAATTAACTCTATCCATTTCACTGGCCTTAAGGTAGACTTTTTTGTTGCTTATCAACAGGCCCAGGTCACGGCAGGTGGCTATTACCAGATCGGGGCTCCTCTGCACTTGTTTCAGAGATTTGTCCTTGATGAGCCAATCATCAAGATATGGAAAGACCTGGACCCCTCCATATCTCAGGTAAGGGGCCACTGGCACCAGACATTTTAAGCATACTCTTGGGACCGAGGAGAGGCTGAAAGGCAGCACTGTGAACCGGAAATGGTGTCCGCCCATTATGAAACGGAGGAAATGTCTGTGACCTTGAAATATACACGTCCTGCAAGTTGAGGGTGGTGTACCAGTCTCCTGGATCTAGGAAGGGGGTGATGGAGGCCAGGGAGACGATGCAAAACTTCAACTTTGTGAGAGACTTGTTGAGGTGTCGTAGGACTAAAATAGGTCTGAGGCCCCTGTGATGGGTTGGGTCACAGAAACCCCTTGGGATCTGCCACCTGATGTGCTGAGACTACCTCTAAGCCCGTTTTCCCAGGCAGCTTGGGACTTCAGTGCCCTACCTGGTTGTGCCAGACATACGAGCCTCGTACAAACACAGACCCAGGTCTGAACCACATCCCCCACAAGCTGCAGGCTTAACTGAAAACAGCTTAAGAAGTGCTCCTGTCTGCAGCACCCAGCTCCCAATGGGGTCCAAACCCCAAATAAATTTGTTTTACACTGTATAAAGCTTATACAGGGTAAATGTATAAATTGTTTGCCCTTTATAACACTGATAGAGAGATACGCACAGCAGTTTGTTCCTCCAGGACTTAATACTTGCTCTGGGTGCACACTGGTTGCACACTGAACAGGGGCTCCTTGATAACTTCATTCGGGTCATTCTCTGATGGCAGAAGAGAGGGATCACTGCTTTATACCAACAAGAAGGAATAAGTCAGGATGGCAAGGAGGAATATATTCCAAAGAGAAAAGTGGTGCTGGTACTGGATCGGATGTCTCTTCAATACTGCGAATATCTCCAGGGGATACGGATGTCTACAGCATACTTGAGATTGTTGCTCATCTCCATTGTGGACACTGGTTACAGGCTTGGTGCTAGATCTCTCAATCTGCCCGTTTAGGGACTTAGTCCTCAGAGCTGTGTCTTGCATCTTCCATCTGAGAACATCCTTTGGTCTTGGAAACAACTTTATGCCTGGAGCAGCTATGCAAGTCAGCATCCTGTTTGAGTGGGCAAAGGTGCCAGCTTTGCTGCTTAAGTGGGGGAAACCTGTTTAAGAGCCAAGTCGTTGGCCCTGGTGCTAATGCACTCAATTCTGAGACTGTCAGCACTGAAGTCTTACACACTAGGGACTTCTCCAACATGTTGAGAAGGTTGGTGTTGATGTGATTGACGCCAACTCTGCCGATGTCCTTTTTACATTATTTTCATTGCCTTATCCCAGAGTAAGAAGAAAGAATGAGGGAGCACTAGCTGATGCTGGTATATCTGGCCTCACTCTGATCATAATAGTCAGCTCTCAGGGTCCAAAGTGACCTACATGGACTGCTCAAGTAGATATAGATTGAGCTGCGTATCCCTGAACTTGCAGGTCCTGGTGGAGAAGAGCTTGCACACAGAGTAGTTATCCAGAAGGCACTCTCTCCTAGGCAGAAGAGACATTGGCTGTGTCCACCCTTCATAAGGATCAAACCCCAGGCAGGTTTTGAACCCTTGGGCATGGCAGTTGATGCTAAGAGCCTCGCCCTGCCATACATGGGGATGTACTAGATGACAGGGGAGTCAATCAACCTCACTATTTTTTTTTTTTTTTTTTTTTTTTTTTTAAAGAAACATGCTTTTACTCTAAAGTGTGAAAACAGAATTCTTCACCAAACGGGTTGAAAAGAACTGGTTTAAGGGATCTGAATAGAGTCCTGGACTAGACATTCGCTGGATTCCATCTTGCTGTCACAGTTGTTAAAAGGGACGTGAGGGAGGAGAATGGCCACTCAGCCTTTTATGCCCTCACATGGCAGGCACAGTACGCATAATGACCATGAAGAACACTGCTATTCAGAAGAAATCCAATTTTGTGCACATGATCACCCACAGTGGGACCCACACTTGACACAAAGAGTGGATCTTACAAACACTGATCATGACCAACATTAGAGCTAGTTGGAACATTTTTGACAAAATAAAGTATCAGAACATTTTGGTTTCAATTAAGACTTCATCAAAATGTCTTGCGTTTTTTTGGGTTGGGGAAGATAAAGAGACTGTCACACTATAGCCTAGTGGCCTGAGACACGGGAAACTCAGTCTCAAGTCTCTGCTCTGCAAGAATCAGAGTGATCTAGTGTGAATAACTCTGCTTTGAATCAGACAGGACTTGAACCTGCGTCTCCCATGTACCAGATCACTCCCCTAACCACCACGCTACACATACATTAATCATTCAGGCATTCGGATATCTCTTCTCAAATTGAAATTTTCTGCACAATTCCATTTACACAAAAAGTTGAAAGGGTTTGTTTTCAAAGCAGAACATACACAAATTTTCCAACCTCAAATGTTGCAGTGAAGCAGAATTGTCATCCTCCTGTTAGCCCTAACCAATACCATCACCAGTTCTCATCTTCTCCTTGTTTTTTTGGCTTCTCTCCTTTTGTTCAGGCACTGAAACCTGATGGCAATAGAACTTCTTGAGACAGGGCACCTCTGCCCATGCCTCCTGACTGAGACAGAGGTGCAGGTATAGTTCCAGCACCTCTCCTTTAGAGGTTATGGGGTGCTTTTCTCTTTGGGGATGTCTATGTGAAATTACCCATTCTACAGTAATCTTAATAAACCAACAACAAAAAATATTAAAATAAGAGAATGAAATAAAAGAAATGGTTTGCTTAACACATCTAAATAAATCCTTCTCATGACTGAATCTATATAAGACACTAGAAACTTCTCTTTTGTCCAGAGACCAACTCTTGCTCTGTGTTCTTTAGTTACTTAAGCCCCTCCCCTGATTTTCCTAACCAGTTACACAAACACACTTCAGGACTAGGAGAATTACTCATCCTGTAGGAGACAGCACAATGAAGGATGATGACTAACAATAGCAAATAATGACCTTTCAAAGGCTGAACAACCTTGCTCAGCCACCACCTTGCCTGGACCACTATAGCTGACTATACTCAGATTCAGATGCTCTGAATCTGAGTATAGTCAGCTATAGTGGTCCAGGCAAGGACCAGCAAGTATTACCTGCTTAACTTCTCCAAGCAATTATTTCTTTTATCAAGAAATGACTTATGACCAGGTTCCCAGACCTTCCATCACAGTTATGAAGGAAGAAGCAACAGGATTTGGATACTGCTTCGATTTATGGATCCAAAGAGAGGGCTTGTGTCACACAAAATGCCCAGGAGATGACGACTACGCTTTCACACTGGTGGAGGGAAAGGAGTGCACTTGAGTAGACAATGAATTCAGTTTGAGATTTTATCATCAAAAGGTGAAACCAGGACTTCCACAAGACATCGGAAAGATAGGCCAAAATTTGAAACTGGATGGAGTCAGACAGATTAGGATTAGAAAGTTAAATTTCATCTGGAGGATCCATTTAGCTAGGTAAGCACTCAATGGCCTGATGTGAGATGCAAGAAAAATTGCCCCATCATCATTTCCTAGGAGAGATTTTTTTGCTAGTTTGTGTTGAACAGCACACCAACATTTGACAAACCTAGATGAGTCAGAACAGCTCTTAGTGTTCACAGACACATCAGGAACTGCACAAGTCAGCTGAGGTGGCGCAAGATAGTAAACTTCCACTAATAGAGGGCTGCCAGCATCACAACAATGAACTTTGTGAAGATACAGGAGCAAATACAAAACCAAATGATAAGGTGGCATATTAAAAATGCATTTGAGACAGAGCAAGCCATAGATATTTTTGAAACAAAAGAAATATGTAGATAGGCATTCCTTAGGTATCTGGAAGTGAAAATCTTCTGGTATTGCTGTGACAAACCAAATAGTCTAGATTTTGAATTTCTTGCAGACTGTAAAACCCTCCAAACTCACATCCTCAACTAACACTCCGGTCATCTCTGGTCCAACCCAAACAGCCAGTCACTCTCTGAACCTGACATTTTGATTAGATGTTGAGAATAGAACAGCGGTTTTCAAACTATGGGTTGCAAGCTAGTACTGGGTCACAGAATGTAAGGCACTGGGTCACAGTGGCTCTGGCCAGCACCGCGGACCAGGCCATTAAAAGTCCCATTGCCGGTACAGCCCAGCTAAGACAGGCTAGTCCATACCTGTTCTGACACCACGCTGTGCCTTGGAGATGGGGGGTAGGGGGTTCCCATTGGCCAGGAACCACCAGCAGCGCAGCCTTCAGAGCCAAGCAGCCGGCCAGTAGCTGCCCCTCTCCACTGTGCCTTCAGAGCTGGGAGGCTGGAGAGCAGCGGCTGCTGGCCAGGCGCCCAGCTCTGAAGGTAGTGCCATCACCAGCAGTAGCACAGAAGTAAGGCTGGCATGGTACTGCTACCCATACTTCTGCACTGCTGCTGCTAGCAACACTGCCTTCAGAGCTGGGCACCCAGCCAGCAGCCACCACTCTGGTTGCCCAGTTCTGAAGGCAGTGCAGAAGCACAGGCAGTAATACCACCCTCCCCCCCCAAATAGGCTTGCAACCCCCCCTTTGGGTCAGGACCCCCAGTTTGAAAAACACTGAGTAATCCCACTTTTTGTGGACTGGTCATATCAAATTTTGCTGTTTATACCATGACCAGCCCACAAAAATGTGATTTCTCCTTAATTTAAGTAGACCCCTAAGTATAGAAAGCAGCAGCAAGATTTAAACACAACTAAGAAGTGAATGGCAAAACAGTGAGCAGAATCAAAGAGGACAGATACCCAACTCCAGAAGTTTCTAAATTTTAGAAAGCTGCATGACCAGTCATATTTCCACCCACTGCTCTCTCTTCAGACAAGTTAATTCCACTTATTAGCCACAAGGCATTCTCTCAAATAAGTAATGCATCCACCCATTTCCATTTCATATCTGGGCTTCTAGAGCAGCGCTCCCTAATTTTTTGCTGTCGTCCCCCTACCAATAATGAAATCTGTCCACGCCCCAGGAGAAGTTGTCATTGGGAGCAGGGCAGAGCTGGGTGGCACTCCCTTCCCACCCACCCCCGGGGGCTGGCTCAGGCCCTGCCACAGCCCCTGAACGTTCCTCCATGCCCTCCTAGGGGGTCTAGAGAATTATATAACTCATGTTTCCTAAGATGCATAAGGACCTTCCCTTTTAGTCTTCTAGAATAAAGTTTTCCACTCTCAAACTCAAACTTCTGTCTTGCAAGAAAACATGAAATGTGATTGTAACAAAAATATTTAAAAGTGACACCTTCAAAAATGTGGAAAAGACTTGAAGTAAAAGCCAGCAAGTACTCTTTCCTCAGGGCAAAAAAAAAAAAAAAAAAAAACCAAACAGCTCCGGTCCTGATAAAGGAGAACTTTTGTTTCCCAGTTACAAGGTTTCTTAATCCAACAAATTCTTCTCTCCCAAGAAATTAGCTGAAACTAAACTTTAACAAAAAACAAACCAACAAACTCCCCCTTCGTAAATTTTTTAAACGACAGAGAAACATAACACGTGCATCTGATGAAGCAGGTTATATCCCACAAAAGCTTATGTCCAAATACATTTGTTAGTCTCTAAGATGCCACAAGGACTCCTCCATGTTTTCACTGATACAGCTACCCCTCTGAAACAGGTAACACACACAGGTTCCCAATATGTAGCCTGCCTATGAGTTTCTTCTGTCCAGGAGGTTACAGCTCACAGTGGTGACCACCAGAGGCCAACAACAGAACAAGGAAGGACACCAACTTGCATCGCAGCGCCAGCCTGCCATGCGCACTGAGCACAGCGAGCCGGCGCTCTTCAGCGCCTCGCCAGGCAGACAGCGGCAATCACCGCAGCCCCTCCCTCCCGAGAAAGGAACGTAGGATCACGTGGGGCAAAGCGGCACGTGCCGGGCTCGGCGGCACCAGACCCCCCCGAAGGTGTCGCGCGCTAGAACGCCCAACGGCCGGTTGGTTGGGCAGAACCAGGGACTCCAAGCCCGCTTCGTCCACCTGGCCCCGCCCCCTTGTCTCCTCCCTGCCCGCCAGTCACCCCGCACAGCTATCGTAGCGGCCCTGTTCTGCCTGCCCGGGCCTCCGCTACCTGGCACACGGCGCTGCGGAAGCCGCGGTAGGTCTCCTCGCCGCAGCGCAGCACTTTCTCCTTGGGGTCCCCCTGCTCCCGGCGCCGGTCGAATAGGAACACTGTCCGGTCCCTGCTGCCGTGCGACCCTGACAGGCTCGGCCCAGGAGCCCTGGTGCCGCCTCCCGCCACAGCTGCCATGTTGAGGAAGCAGAAAGCAGTAGAGATGGAAACTGCCCAGGCGCCGGTGCCTGAGCCTGGCTTCTGGCGCGCGGGCTCCCCCGTCTGGCGCTGCTCTCCCGGCGAGCGGCAGCCTCCTCGAGGAAGGGGCGGGGCCTGGAAATGGAACCTAGGCCGGGTAAGGGGGACACGGAAGTACAATAGCGGAAGGGGCAGGGCTGAGCGCGACGCCAAGATCAATCAGCCTGAGGGCGGAGCTAAGAACTGGGGTGGGCTGGGGGTAGGGACCAGGTAGTTCCGTCTATCCCGGAAGTGAAGTTACTCGGGAAAGAATCATCCAAGGAGGAAATAAAACCAAGGGCCTCACGTCACTTCCGTGCCAGGATGCACCATAGAGAGGAGAAATGATGTGGCCAGGGAAACCTCGATTTTTCACCCAGGAATTCTGAGCGCTGCTGCTGCCCCCTCAGGCGGTGGGAGGAGACCGTCTGTGCCCGCGGCACCGGAATCACGTGTTCCTCTGCGCCCTCCTAGCCGGGCTCGCCGCCAGACCACATCGAAGCTGCTGCGCTGGTGGGCAGAGAATCGTCGCCACAGGAGGCTGCTGGAAACTGTGGCCCTGCAGCCGCAGCCTGAGCCTCCACTTCCCGCCCCCGCCTGGAGCAGAGCCCGGAGCAGCCCCGGAGGGGCGGTCGCTCGGCCCCATGTTCGCGGCGGCCGCGGCTGTTCTTAGCCCTGGAATCGCCCTTTCTGCCCCGTGCCCCCAGCTATTCCCACCCAGCCGCTCCCGCTCAGTGGTATCGTTTCGGGATGTCACCGCCAGATGCCTTCCGCGGGGCTCCGTTGCTAATTGAGCAGAGTGCCGGGTTCCACTCCTCCTGGAGATGATCAAAGATTCAGTTGCGCTCAACCCATCCTGGCCACACAAAGCAGGGGACCCGGCTCCGCCCTGCATCTGTTTCCCCTTCCTACCTGTAGTTCCGGAGAGTACAGACTCTGTTCTGGATCTGCGTACTTACGGAGAGAGTTGATTGACTCTGAAAATAACGTGATGGTGGGGAGCAAAGGTGTTGTACTGAAGTGACACCCAAAACGATACACAATCTCAGATGTAGATCCCTAAAATATTTAGTGAAAGATGAAACTGACAATTTGTAAACAGATTATATATATGATCATTATTAGATTTCAGGGTTAGCACACTACTGAGATGAATGGAGCTAATCACTACCTGAGTTGCTGTTTGGTTTGCGAACTCAAGACGATGCTCTATTGTCTCTGCACTGATAAAGCTTAGACATTATTTTTTAAACGTAAACATAAATTCTGCAGAAACTCATTGGACTGCTACAGGAGTGCTGATCTACCAGTTATACTGGTTCAATCTATCTATAACCACAAACTACTTAAATACAGATTAGTAAGGAAATCCGCCCAAAACAAACAAAATCATGGAACTAACATGATGTGTGCTGCCATCAAATTGTTCACTCTGCTTGTGTGTTCTGCCTAGAATGACTGATGTCCTAATTTTATAGGGACAGTCCTGATATTTGGGGCTTTGGTCTTATATAGATGCCAATAGGACCCCTCACCCTCTGAACCAGTTTTTCACACTTGCTGTCTAGTCATCCTAGTTCAACCCTATCCACCACCCTTTGGCTGGCTGGTCTATTTAGACAGTGTACGTGTTACATACAGCCTTACTCCAGCTGATATAAGTGTTCTACTACATCAAGATAATAACTCCACTTCTGCCGGAGTAGTTAGGGCAACACAGTGTCTGTGTACACACTGTGTTATTTATTTATATGGGCTGTTGGCTGTCTTTTTTGTCAATTTCACGACTCCATGCTGAAGGCTCCTGCTCCCAGCTGGGCTGCTCCCAGCATCCTGCTCCAAGCTGTGAGCCCAGCTGCACAAAGACTCACTGCTGGGAGCCCAGGTGGCTGTCTCACTCCTGTCAGGGAGCAGGGAGGCAAGATTCTCTGCAGCTGCCCTGCTGCTGTTGGAGAACTGAGAGCCTGAGGGATGTCATGCTCCCATTGGGGAGCAGGGAACCGAGAGTAGGGGCAGGCAGATAGGCTTTCAGTGGGGAGGAGTGGCAACCAGTGGGGAGCTGGGAGCCTGTTATGTAGTAGAGAGCTGCAAGTGGAGCTGAGAGCCTCTTAGGTCCCTGGAAGCACTCCTCATGAGGATGCATACCACTGACTGAAGGAAGGTAGTATGGACATGTAAGCTGTAAGTCAACAATATTAACAGGTCAACTTAAACATTTTTAGTGCTCTAGACATGTCCCAATATGTAGTCATTCATTCTGTAGGTGTGGCCTGCATTCCTTGTTCCGAGAAGTATAGCTTTGCATTTGGCTATATTAAAACATATTTTGTTTGAATTGGCCCAGTTTATGAAACAATCCAAATCATTCTATGGGACATCATGTCCTGATCCTTATTTATAACTTAGACAATCTTTGTGTCATCCACAAATTTTATCAAATATATTATACTACCAGATTATTAATGAAAATGTTAACTAGCACTGAGCCTAGTACAATTTCCTGGAGAACCTCACTAGAAACACTCCCATTTGATGATGATTCCTCACTGATGACTACTAAGTAGAGGCCTGAAGTTCCCAAGTTACAGAGAGGTTTGGGGGGAGGTGAGCCCCCTCACTACTTATAGGGACTATCTTACTTCTCCTTTATGGCCTCCTTTTCACTACTGTTTAAATTAAAGCAAGCCACTTGATATTCAGTCACTCCTCTTCCCCTCCACCCCAAACACACACACACAGACATAATTTTTTCCCCATAATTCAAGAACTGACAGGTTCACTAATCCTGTTCCCCTTAAATCAAATAGAGTTTTGACATGGATTTAAATGGGAGTGGGACTAGCCCCAAGTAAGTAAAGTCAAATGGGAGGAATTATACAAATCCAGTATAGAAAATGGCTATGGAATCCTTAAAAAAAAAAAAAGAAAGAAAGAAAGAAAAACCTCACAAACATAACACACAATAAACTACTGTGAATATGATTTCTTATAACACTACTCCCCTGAAGGATCTTACTGCTTTCTTTTTATACTTTTTCTCCATAAAGACTTTCTAATTTTTAAAAATTGGAATATTTGTGTCATTTTGATAATGCCACTTTATTCAATTTCCCCCTTTGTAAGAACAGAAAGAATATAACTCCAGAACAGCATTTAACTAAAATAGTTCAGGAGATATTTAAATTTATTTGTATTCTCAGCTCTCTTCGAAGTAGCAGTGAAACCAATGTAGATCAGCAAACAGTTCAAAGTTTCCTAGCCCACATACTTCCCACCCTCCACACACTTGAAGTGACAAAAATGCTCTATGGAAGGATTGCTGTTCATGACCTAGAGAAAGAAAATCATAATTGAAACATATTCATCCTTTCTGAAACTGCAGCCTATGTTTAATGCTCTTGCAGTGTTTGTGGTTAACTCAGGTAAGTTTGAACACACAGAGAGTTTTGCACACGCTCCTGCTATAATTATAGATCAGCCTACGTGTTCTCGGTAGGACTGTCTGTACTTTGTTCTTATATCCTGTCCTAAAGTATATGCATCTTCTCTCGCTCTGTCATGCCAGCTTTTGTCCCCAAATGTCTGTCAAACAAGTCAGGTATTTATGAGATTGTTATTTGAATGTGTAGATGGATAAATCATAGGGCTAACTGCAGATATCTCTGGGAGTTTTATCTTTTTGTCCATATTTGTTGCTGTTTCTTTAAACAGTCTCTGTTTTAGGAATAAATAATTTGTGCAGGAGCATTTTATACAAGGCCTGACCTAGAGTAATTGGAAAGGATTTTTACCTACTGACAAGCTCAGTTTTCTTGCAATTTGTAGACAACATACATGTAGGTATCTATTGTGTCCTGAGATCGACTGGTAATATGAATCCCTTCCCACTTTTTTAGGATCATGCAGTTACGTGGAGGTGAATAGGGTTGCAGTATCTGTAGTCTCAGGAGGAGTACTGTGGGTTTGGAGAAGCAAAACTAGCCTAACAGCTTCAAAAGAAAATAACTTTACCCATGAATCAGGCCCACAACTTTTGTGCTAAGCTACATTTCTCATAGATTTTAAGGCCAGAAGGGACTATCATGATCATCTAGTTTGACCTCTGTTACCTGGCAGTTCTGTGTTCTTGGGGAATCAGGGTGCAGTACCCAGCCTATCTGACTCACAAAAGACCTCCCCCCCGGCCTCTGTTTCAACCAAAACCAATCAGAAGAAAGACTTACAAAAAGGAATGAAAAGGCAGTGGGAGACACACCCCTGGGACACAGGTGATAGGATTAAGGAAACTCCCCTAGCCTCATTTGCCTCGAAGATGTGACAAGGAGGCATCTCTGTTATCATACAGAGATTCCGAAGCAAGACCCGCACTGAACTGTGGGACTAGAAAAGTAGGGAAGCACTGCATTATGGGGAATCTCTGCTGTTAATGAACCCACAGCTGCAAACACCCAGCTCAGCAGTTATCAGACCAATTCTAGTAATAACTCATATTGGTATCTAAAATACTGACGCTCTCTAACTGCATTGTGAGCTTCCTCCAAGGAACACTACCCATAGCCAGGAATGATCAGTTCCTATTGTCTAGCCTGAATAAAACAACTTTGGAATACTCTCTTGAGCCATCAGTTTACTCATAAACAAATCTAGCGTTCTCCCTTGAACCATTGTTGTTTCCCTACAAAAACCTCTACCCATGCTCAAGTAAGTGTTCTGATGCCTGAATCCAAAATATGCATCAGTTCCATTGGGACTTCATCTTCTCCTGACTGATTGTGCTGGGGGGCTCTGCCTGTGTCCAGCACTGCAGACCCTCAGCTACCACCATCATCTTGGACCCCCAATCTATTAAAGCTTCACGGAGTGGTGAGAACTCAGCTCTCTCTCGCTCGCTCTCTCAGTATAGCCTTCTGACCCTAACTTGTGTGATCAGTTACAGTTTTCAAAACCTGACTTTTATAATCAAATTTAAGTAGATTTAATATTATAACCATTTTGTTTGTTTTGGCTCCCTTATAGTATTTCCTGGTAATAAATAACTTCCCTGGTTAAACTGGTTACTTCTCCCCGTCCCCACTCCCCATGGCTTCCTCATTCACTCTGCAGCAACACTCCTCGTACCTAACCTAAAAATTCCTTGCAGCGCCCAAAAATCCTGTGGGGTTTGCTCATCAAGTGGGTTACTCCCAGAACAATTGTAACGTGAAAGTGGGGATGGGGATGTGCTAAACCAAGGACATACGGGGGTGGCAGCTTGGAAGTGCTGCTCGACCCAGTCTGCTGAGTCCAGGGGCATTTAAGGGTGGCAGATTGAAAGGGCTGCTTGACCTAGCCTGCTCAGGTATACTCTATTCCGGTGTGGTGCCCATGGCATATGAGGCTGACAGCTTGGAGGTGCTGTTCAATGCAACCTGCTGAATCCAAGGTCCTATGAGGGTGATAGCTTGGAAATGCTGCTTGACCCAGCCTGCTGAGTTCAGGGATATAAAAGGAGTCAGCTTGAGAGTGCTTATTAACCCAGTCCTCTCAGACATGCTCTGTTAATTTGTGTGTATATGCATCTGATTCTGGGGCTGGAAGAACCCAGCCCTGGGGAACGTAGGTCCTGCAGGATAGCTCCATTGGGAGGGAACTTGCAACAGGGAGAAGTAGAGCTCCATATGAAAACACAAGTGACACAAGCAGTACATTGATAGAATTACAGTACCACCCCCCTACACACACCCTCCACCCAAAGAGTAACCTAATACATGAGCATAACCCAAAGTAACGGGCAAATCTGATAACACCACCTGCATGTTGCAGTCCACAGAACCTCACCTACCCACTCCTGTTGTAGTTTCATAACCTCGCGCTGAGTCACTGAAGTCCTCAAATCTTGATTTAAAGACTTTAAATACAGAGACTCCACCATTTATGCTAGTTTATCCGTGCCCCGTGCTGTAGAGGAAGTCATCCGTGCCCCGTGCTGTAGAGGAAGGCAAAAAAAAACCAAAAAAAAAAACAACCAGTGGTCTCTACCTCAAATATGGCAATCAGTTAGACCCTGAGCATGTCAGCAAGACCCACCAGTCAGACACTTGGGAAAGAATTCTCTGTAGTAACTCAGAGCCCTCCCCATCTGGTATCCCATCTCTGGCTGTTGGAGCTATTTGCTAATAGCAGTCATGGAAGGGTCATATGCCATTGTAGACAATTTCATCATACCATTCCCTCCATAAACTTATCAAGCTCAGTATTAAAACAATTTAAGTTTTGTGCCCCCACTATTATCCTTGGAAGGCCATTCCAGAACTTCAGTCCTCTGATGGTTAGAAACTTATATCTAATTTCAAGCCTAAACTTATCGATGGCCACGTTATATCCATTTGTTCTCATGCCAACACTGGCCCTTAATTTAAATAACTTGTCACCCTCCCTGGTGTTTGTCCCTCTGATGTATTTATAGAGAGCAATCAGAGCTCCTCTCATTCTTTGTTTGGTGGCTAAACAAGCCAAGGTCCTTAAGCCTCCTCTTGTAAGGTAGGGTCACCACTCCTCTGATCATTCTTCTCTGCACTTGTTCCAGTTTGAATTAATCTTTCTTAAACATGGAAGACCAGACTTGCACACAGTATTCCAAATAAGGTCTCATGAGTGTCTTGTATAATGGAAATAACACTTCCCTGTCTCTACTGGCAAAACCTCACCTGATGCATCTGAGGACTGTAGTAACCCTTTTCATGGCTGCATCACATTCATGTATCATAGTTATCCTGTGATTGATCAGTACATCAAAGTCTTTCTCCTCCTTTGTTGCTTCCAACTGATACATCCCCAGCTCATAGCGACAGTTCTTCTTGTTATTTTCTAAGAACATGACCTTGCACTTTGCTCTATTATATTTCATTCTATTACTATTACTCCAGTTTTCAAGGACATCGAAATTTTCTTGTATGATAGTCTAGTCCTCCATATTGGCCATTTTTTCCAACTTTGTGTCATCTGCAAAACATTTTAGCACACTGTCACTTTTTGTGCCAAAGTCATTAGTGAAAATGTTAAATAAAATTGGTGCCTAGGCTAATCCTTGAGAACTTCCCTCCAGCCTGACAGTTCACCTTTCATTGTGACCTGTTGTAGTGCGCCCTTTACCCAGTTCCTTCCCCTTTTGATTCTTGTGTTAATCCCCATCTTTTCCAATTCAGCCAATAATTTCCCTTGTGAAACTATATCAAATGCTTTACTGAAATCCAGGTAGATTAGATCTACTGCATTTCCTTTGTCTAGAAATTGCTTGTCTTCTCAAAGAAAAAGATCAAGTTGATCTGGCATGATCTATCTTTTGTAAAACCATGTTGTCTTTTGTTCCCATTACCATTTACCTCAATGTTCTTAACTACTCTGTCTTTCAAAAAATTTTCTGAGATCTTGCATACTGTTAAGGTCAAATTGTCACGCCTGTAGTTTTAAAATATTATAGTAGTTTTGTAATATATAGATATATAGAGAGAGTCTTAGTTACAATTGGCATTTCTGCACATAGTATAGCAGGCAGACATCCAGCTGAAAAGCAATCTTTGTGACATCTTCTATATGAGAGCCCAAGTCTCATACCAGATTTGTACTTGGTAGAACATTAAGCCTATTTAATACGTTAATTTAAAAAAATATAATGTTGATGCAAAATGTAACAAATATTAAAGCTTTTCTTCTGATTCTTAAACCAATATTGTAAAATATTATAAAAAGGTTGGAAACTACTTTAAGAGGATATTTTTAAAGGCCCAAAGGGGAATTGGCAGCCAATTCCCATAGATTGAATTGCCCTTAAAAATCTTACCAATTTAGGCCCTGATCCTATACCATTGATGTCAATGGGAATTTTATCATTGAATTCAGTGGCACCAAAATTGAGTTTAAAGTTTCTTGTACTAGATTCCTGTATTGCTAGTGGCACGAATATGACATGGTGTTATAGGCTCTAGCACTATGCTCAAAAATGCCAACTTTAATCCTTTTTTCATTTATCCTTGAGATGATCCTCACTCTGGTTGGTTGGTTAGGTGGTGTCACCTAGTAGTCAGGGCTAAAGTCCATGACCTGCAGGAGGGTTGTTGGAAGAGGAGCACAGGCCTTCCCATTCCTCCAAGCTCCAACCCAGGGCCTTCCGAGGGCTACCGGTGATCTGACAGCCAAGGCTGCTTAAGGCTGCCCTCCTGGGCCACTTCCTATCTCCCCTCCCCCCCCCGCAATTATCCTAAAGTTACCATCCTAGTTAAGGCCAGGTGTAGGGTGCCTGCTCACCACCAGGAACCTTCTAGTGGCAGTATGCAGTGTGGTAGCTCTCTTTCTCAGGTGGCAACTGCCTCCTCCCATGGGATGCCCACCCTCCTGGACCAGCTCAGTCCAAGGGTTTTCCCCTGCTGGGATAGTCCAAACAAAAAAGAAAGGGGATTACCAACATTCAGAGTTCATATGAGGGGGAGAGCTGTCCTCTCCAGCTGTCTCTGTGGCAGGTCCTCCCTTCCCTCAGGGAGGGACCTTTGGACAGTTGTCTTCCCTCCACTCTCTTCTGCTGGAGCTGGCAGGTAACAGCTCTGCTCTCTTCTCTAATCTGCCATTAAATGAGCTGTTCCCCTGCCTTTAAACTCTTCTTTCAGTTGGAGTATTTGCTACAGGTGGAGCAGGGTGGCGTTGGCTGGGTCCAGAGTAATTTCTTAACCCCTTGTTGCCTAGGGTGGGGTTTGTACACCCCGGCACAATCCCTTAAGAATAAATTGTGATGTACTTATCTTGAAAATATTCCTTATTGGGTGGATTAACATGGCTACAGTAAACTCCGTTTAGAAGTTTATCTGTTCCTACCCAATTCCCAAACTAGTTATTAAACATTATTGAGATAATATCATTTTAGTGTCATCATGGCAATGTATTCTCCACTGGCATCCATTCATCATATCATTTATCCAGGTGAATTTAGGGCAAAATTCTGGGACAGGTCAGGCAGCACTCAATGTTTCTCAGTCAAATGTGCTCAAACGGAGTAAAGTCAAGCCCACTCCTATGTGATGGCAGGGTGCCCCTTAGCAGCAGAATCAGTGTGATTATATTAATTGGAGTTGTGGATGGACGGGACTGTTAAGGATTTATGCTGGCAGTACATACCTCCCTCTTCAGTATGCAAACTCCTTGCTCAATTAGGGCAAACTGCAAAGAATGGGGCAGACAATCCCCAAAACTGGTGGTTTCACCAAGCCAGCAACAAAACAGCTTCTACAATATCTTACTGGTTACCCAGTAGCCAACAACACAATAGGCAATCATCCTAGCTTTGAAGTAACCTCCTATTTCCTAAGCGCCACTGGTAATTAGCTACATGGATTAACATAAGGTAATTACTCATCTTCAGCTATTTACAGGTAGTTTACTACAAACTTCAAAAAGAAATTAAGTTTCAGGGGGATAGTCTGTTTCAGTAAAAACAGTGAGGAGTCCTTGTGGCCCATTAGAGACTAACACATTTATCTGGGCATAAGCTTTTGTGGGATATAACCCACTTCATCAGATGCATGGAGTGGAAAATACAATAAGCAGGAATAAATATAAAGCACATGAAAAGATGGGAGTTTCCTTACCAGGTGAGGGGTCAATGCTAGCGAGGCCAATTAAATTAAGGTGGATGTGGCCCATTCTCAACAGTTGACAAGAAGGGGTGAATAGCAACAGAGGGAAAATTATTTTTTGTAGTGACTCAAACACTCCCAGTCTTTCTCCAGGCCTAATTTGATGATGTCGAGTTTGCAAATTAATTCCAGTTCTGCAATTTCTCATTGAAGTCTGTTTTTGAAGTTTTACTGTTGAAGAATGGTGACTTTTAAGTCTGTTATTGAGTGTCCAGGGAGACTGAAGTGTTCTCATACTGGATTTTGAATGTTACAATTGTTGATGTCTGATTTGTGTCCATTTATTCTTTTGCATAGAGACTGTCCAGTTTGGCCAATGTACATGGCAAAGAGGCATTGCTGGCACATGATGGCACATATCACATTGGTAGATGTACAGAAATTAAGACAGTGATATTACTACATTCACAGTTCATCTAAATGTTAACATCTCCTTTTGATCTCTGAATTAACAGAATACAGTAATAGACAGGAACCATTTGGTCACACAAAAAACACAAACGTTGTCTACTAATATATCTCTACGGGTTGAATCTGGGTCAGTTAGCCTGCTAGTTGTGTAACCCTTTCTGGCCCTGTGTCCCAATCATCTTCATCTGAAAAAAAGAAGAGAGCAGAGAAAACTGTTAGTCTTTATCCTCATTTTTATATGCCTCCCCCTAAGACTCCTACAAGTTTTCCAGACAGATCTTTTTCATCTTTTTCTCTCTTTCACTGTTTGGGTCCATTGCTGTCTCCAGTGAGGTTCAAGCAGATCCAAGATCAGATCTTCAGTTAGAGGAAGAATTAAGGGACTTATTCATGCCTCTTCAGCCCAGATTCCCACACTACTTTGCTCTCCTCCTATGGGAATGTTCCTAGGATCCCAGTTACTGGAGGAACTGGCAGTACTGGACCGCAGAGCCTCGTTGGGTTCCACCACAGGACTTGTCCTATGAGGTAATGTTTCATTTGGTAAGGATCCAGTGGCTGAGCAATCTTCAGATCTGTGTGCAACTTACGCAGTTGTGCCTGATAAACTTTTGGAAGAGGAGGATGAAGAAATAGCTCATTTTTTTTTGTACAAGAGAAGATGGATTTGTCACCACATGAACATGTGAGTCTGGCTTTTGCATCTTCTCCTTCTGAGGTTGCTTTGCAGTTTCAGAACCTGGTGGATCAAATAGCATCCACACTAAACTTACCTTCTGTATATCTGGAACAATTGTCCCATCCAGTATCTGACATTCTTGGGGCTACTTCCAGGAATAGGGTGTCTTTGTAATACTGGAGTCTGCTAAGACTGTTTGGGAGACAACTGCTTCCTGCTAGTCTATTTGGAAAAAGCAAACAAATAGTACCAGATACCTCATGAGGGGTTTTCTTATTTTCATATTCTCCCATGCCTAATTCGCCGGTGGTGGCTGATGCCATTAATAGGCTTAGGTCCAGCCAAGTTAATTCAATTCCTGCTGCCAGAGAGGGGAAGAAGTATGATGCCCTTGGAAGAAAGGGTTTCTCTTCCTCTTCTCTCAGTATTAGGGTGGCTAATTACCAGATGATGGTGGCCCATTACCAATTCCATTTATGGGAAAAGATGGCTGTGTTTGTCCAGGATTTGCCAGACAATAAAAGAAGGCTGGCAGATACTGTTTTGACCGAGGACCAAAATGTGATGAGGCATGTTCTCAGAGCTTCATTTGATCTTTCAAATTCTTCTGCCAGAGCGCTAGGATCCACAGTTACCATAAGAAGACATCTTGTCTTAATTTTTCGGTAGCTGTGAATACTAGGATTATAGTAGACGATCTCCCTTTGAAGGGGATGCTCTTTTCAGCAATGGGACAGATGAACTATTAGAATAATTGAAAGAAACTAGACCAATTTCTAAATAACTGGATCTTTATCCCTCAATCAGAAGGTGACCTTCTACTCCTTCTTTTTCCTGTCAGAGACAGTTTTACTCTCAGTTATCTACTAATTTTTCTTCAAATCAGAAACTTGAGCAACAACATCAGCAAACTATATCTTCATGTCAGAGCCAGTACAAAAAGGTCTTTCAGACTCAGACCCAAGACAAAACAACCTTGTCCCTCCTCCTCGTTTTCAGATTTGATGTGAATGTCATGGGCTAATCAGCAAGGATCTGAGCATCCCTTTATTTGGAGACAGGCTAGCCCATTTCATTAGCAGTTGGAGGCTTATTACATCAGACAAGTGAGTTATAGAAATGATAGAGAAGGGCTCTGCCATTTAGTTCAAAAAATTATCTTCTTTCAATTCCCCCTACTCTTTTCTTTTCAGAGAATCTTCTCATGGCACTATTCTACTCTTGGAAATACGGAAGTTGCTCCTGATAGAAGCTATGAAGAAGGTTCTCAAACATCTGTGGGGTCAGGGGATTTATTTAAAATACTTCCTGAAAAAAGATAGGGGCTTCCATCTAATTTTACATTTAAAAAAATTAAACAGATACATTTAGAAGTTCTGGTTTTATATGTTAACCACAACCTCCATATTTCTCTTGCTTACAACTGTGGATTAGTTTGCAATTCTCAGTTTAAAGGATGCATATTTTCATGTTTCTGTGTGGCAGAGTCATTGAAAATATCTTCATTTTGTAGTAGTATAATTTTGGACAATTGTTTGCAGAAGGCTGCCACACATGAGGATCAGTTACTTCCAATCCATTTTACATCCTCCTTCCTTTTGGATCTGGCTCTACTTCTGAAAGTCAAAAAAGTGAATCTCTGCCCAATCGAGGGGTGCCGGAATGGGTAGGCCAGAGGGTCATGGCCCCATCACTTTTTACTTGCCATAAGGGCGAGTGATGGGGGGATCTTTGGGGGGAAAGATGGCATGGGAGTGGGGCCTTAGGGGAAAAAGAGCCATGGGGGCCGGACCTCAGGGGAAGAGGCGATGCAAGGGAAGGAGCTCAAGGAGAAGGGGCAGCATGGGGGCAGGGCCTTGGGGGAAAGCGGTAGTGGGGGGGCGGGGCCACAGTTCAGGTGCTGGTGGCCTCTTCACTTTTAGGGAGCTTCCGCCGCTCCCAGCCCAACCCAGACAATTCTTTTCATAGGCTGTATATTGGACTTAGTAACAGAAAAGGCTCTTCTCCCAGAGAACAGGTTTCTGAAAATAAAGCAATCTGTTTTGGACATTTGAACCTGTCAAACCTGAATATTGATCATCTTCTATACCCGCAGCCAGAGCCAGGTATGGAGGGAGTAGAAAAGGAAAGAGCCTAGCTCAGTTCAAGGCAGATTGGGGAAGGAGCAGGAGCAAACCGCCTTTCTAAGAGAGGGGAAGGATCACTAACCTACTCACCAAGGCAGCCACCTGAAAGGAAGCACCATCTCTTCACCAGCTATGGGAGACTCTGGAAAAGTCAACAGAGACAACTGAGTAGGCGAAGCTCAGAGACATTGTGGGGCTTGGACTCCTCAACCTGTGGCTCCCCACCCAAAGGAGCCTGGGATCATGATGAGGCACTGCTCAAAAACCATAAGCAGGATCCTATGGGAAGTAGACTGCCCAACTAAGTGGACTAGAAGGGCCATGCACCAAACCAAACAAACTCATAGGAAGTAACCCAGGACCATCCAGTGTAAAAGGTGCCCGCTGGTGGAATCTCTCAGAAAACATGTGGGAGAGCTACAGGAGGAGGTGGCTAGGCTGAGGAGCATCTGTGTCCATGAGGAATTCCTCGAGGGTATTCATATGAAAACATCTAAGGCTGAGGAAGCTATCCAGCTACAGAGGACTGCTGTCACACCACCGGGGGAGGACGATATGGCTCTGTCACAGGGAGGACAGTGGCTGCTGGTTACTTCTGACAGCAGGCAGTGTTCCACCCCTACTCCCAACACACCCACCATGGTGATGGAAAACCGATATACTGCCGTGGCAATGAGCAATGAGGAATCACCCCCAAAGGTGGAGGAGGAGAAGCCATGTACCCCCAAGGCTGGGAGGATCGCAGCCACCACTCCCAGGAGGAAAAGTAGGGTAGTGATGGTTGGTGACTCTCTTCTGAGGGAGATGGAGGCACCCATTTGTCGCCCTCACATGGCATCTTGGGAGGTATGCTGCCTGCCAAGGGCCCAAATCCAATACGTTACAGAAGGATTCTTGAGAATCATCTGGCTTTCTGACTACTACCCCATGCTACTCATTCATGTGGGCACTAATGATACTGCAAGGGAGTTCAGAGAGCAGGTGGTGTTCTCTTTGGTCCTTCTGGTCAAGGGTAGGGGCCCAGGCAGAGACAGATGCATCCTGGAGGTGAATGCCTGGCTATGAAGATGGTGTCATCAGGAGGGCTTCGGCTTCCTTAACCCTGAGATGCTGTTCCAGGAAGAAGGACTGCTAAGCAGAAATGATGTCCACCTATCAAGGAAAGGGAAGAGTATATTTGGATACCGACTAGCCAACCTACTGAGGAGGGCTTTAAACTAGTTGTGAAACAGCAGGTGACCAAAGCCCACAGGTAAGTCAAAAACATGGAGACCTGGGAGAAGGTTTGGAGTCTGGGGGGAGCATGGACTGTTATAGCAGGGATAAAAGAGAGACAAGACAGAACTGGAGGGTGGGAAATCAAATCAGTATCTTAAATGTCTGTATGCTAATGCAAGAAATATGGAGAATAAGCAGGAAGAACTCAAAATGCTAGTAAATAAACACAACTATGATGTAGTTGGCATCACAGAGACTTGGTGGGATAATACACATGACTGGAATATTGGTATAAAGGGTACAGCTTTCTCAGGAAGGACATGCAGGGAAAAAAGGAGGAGGTATTGCCTCATGTATTAGAAATGTATATACTTGGACTGAGGTTGAGATGGAAATAGGAGACAGACTTTTTGGAAGTCTCTGGGTTAGGATAAAAGGGGTAAAAAAACAAGGGTGATGTCATGGTAGGGGTCTACTACAGACTACCTAACCAGGAATAAAATGTGGACGAGGCTTTTTTAAAACAAGTTAAAAATTACTTAGACAAGTTAGATATTTTCAAGTCACTAGGGCGTGATGAAATGCATCCTAGAATACTCAAGGAGCTAACTGATTAATGATCTGAGCCATTAGTGATTGTCTTTGAAAAATCATGGGAGATGGGAAAGATTCCAGAAGACTGGAAAAGGGAAAATACAGTGTCAATCTGTTAAAAAGGGGAAATAAGGACCACCTGGGGAATTATAGATCAGTCAGCTTAACTTCTGTACCTGGAAAGATAATGGAGCAAATAATTAAGCAATCAATTTGCAAACATGTAGATGATAATAAGGTGATGACAAATCCATGCTGACTTTTACTGAAGAACTAATCGTGTCAAACCAACCTAATAGCTTTCTTTGACAGGGTAACAAGCCTTATGGATAGGGAGGAAGTGGTATATGTGGTACATCTTGACTTTAGTAAAGCTTTGGATACTGTCTTGCTTGACCAAACTAGGGAAATGCAGTCTAGATGGTGCTACTATAAGGTGGGTGCATAACTGGTTAGAAAACCATTCCCAGAGAGTAGTTATTAGTGGTTCACAGTCATGCTGGGAGGGCATTACAAGTGGGGTCCCACAGCCAGGGATCAGTTCTGGGTCTGGTTCTGTTCTCTATCTTGATCAATGTTTAGATAATGGCACAGAGAGTTCAATTGCAAAGTTTGCAGACGATATCAAGCTGGGAGGGGTTGCAAGTGATTTGGAGGATAGGATTATAATTCAAAATGATCTGGGCAAGCTGGAGAAATGATCTGAAGTATAGAGGATGAAATTCAATAAGGACAAATGCAAAGTACTCCATTTAGGAAGGAACAATCAGTTGCACACATACAAAATGGGAAATGATTGCCTACGAAGGAGTACTGTGAAAAGGGATCTGGGGGTCATAGTGGACCATAAGCTAAATATGAATCAACAGTGTAACACTGTTGCAAAAAAAGCAAACATCATTCTGGGATGTATTAGCAGAAATGTTGTAAATAAGATATGAGAAGTAATTTTCCACTCTACTCCACGCTGATTAGGCCTCAACTGGAGTATTGCGTCCAATTCTGGGTGCCACGTTTCAGGAAAGATGTGCACGAATTGGAGAGAGTCCAGAGAAGAGCAACAAAAATGATTGAAGGTCTAGAAAACATGACCTATGAGGGCAGATTGAAAAGATTGAGTTTGTTTAGTCTGGAAAAGAGAAGACTGAGAGGGGACAGGGGACATGATAACCATTTTCAAGTATATAAAAGGATGTTACAAGGAGGAGGGAGAAAAATTGTTCTCGTTAATCTCTGAAGATAGGACAAGAAGCAATGGCTTAAATTGCAGCAAGGAAGGTTTAGGTTGTACATTAGGATAAACTTCCTAACTGTCTGAGTGGTTAAGCACTGGAATAAATTGTCTAGGGAGGTTGCGGAATCTCCATCATTGGAGATTTTTAAGAGCAGGTTAGACAAACACCTGTCAGGAATGGTTTAGATAATACTTAGTCCTGCTATGAGAGCAGGGGACTGGATTAGATGACCTCTCGAGGTCCCTTCCAGTTCTATGATTCCTTGCTGGGAGGGCTGCTCCTGTTCTCAGGGGTTGACAAACACAGGGCTTTGGGCTGGGACCCAGTGGAGCTGGAGGGCCCAGGTCCCCCTACCACTCCCCCAGGCTTAAAGACTGAGACACTGTAACCAAGAAGGGAACCATGCGTTCTAACCACTAGGTCATTGGCTCTCAAGACTCCCAGTACAGATTTAGTGATGAATGTGAGCAGATGCCCAGTCACTGGATAAGGGAACTGAAGATGGGAGGGAACCTCAAACAGCCAGCACCCAAACCTCATCCACTAAATGGAAATGGAGCAGCTATTAAAATGGATGACTGAACCAACATCCCCCAAGTAGCAACAGCAACAACTGCTTCAGCAGATGGCTAACCACCAGCATCAGTTGATCCATGAGCTAGTGGCTCAGCTGCAACAATTGATCCAGCACCTGCTTGCAATCCTATAGCCACCTGCTCCAGCAGAGCCAGTGAACCCTAGTAGCCACCCTGATTAGGCTTATCAAGATTGGGCCCTATATCCACACCAAGGAGGACCAACAGACTGGGGAAATCCAGAGTCAGCTTTTGGTACCTCAACCCTACTGGAGGGAGGTGATGCAGCTTGCCCATGCCATACCCTTCTTACAACACCTCAGAAAGGAGAATACATTAGTCCAGATTCTTGCCCTTTTTTTTTTGGCTGGGGTATACAAAGACGTTCAGGATTTCTGTGATTTATTCCCAGAGTGTTATCTTACAGCTCACCAACAGCTCCCTTGGTGCCACTCCTGTTGGTTGGCATGCCCTTCAAGTGGATTGGAATGGACATTGTCAGGCCCCTGGAAAAGAGTGCTGCAGGCTACTGGTTCATTTTAGTGATAGTAGACTATGCAACCAGATAGGCTGAAGCTGTACCCTTAAACAATGAATGCCAAAGCAGTGGCTGATAAACTCATGAAAATCTTTGCTCTGGTCAGGATGCCCTGGGAGATCTAAACAGATCAGAGAATGAACTTCATGTTCAAGATGATCAAATAATTGTGCCATTTGCTGAAATTCAAAGCTCTCAGGACATCTGTTCACCATCCCCAAACAGATGGCCTGGTGGGATGGTTTAAGAGAACACTGAAGATGATGCTCCAAAAGCTTATCCTCATGGATGCTCAACACTGGGACCATTTACTCCCTCCTCTTCTGTTCAGCATGCAAGAAGTCCTGCAATCTTCCACTAGTTTGTTGCTATTCGTGCTGTTATATGGAAGCAACCGCGAGGAATCTTAGATCTCTTTTGAGAGATGTGGGAGGACCAAACCTCTCAGGCCTATAACATATAGTTCAATATGTCTTGAAGAGAAGCTTGACCCCCTTGGCTTGTTTCCCAGAAAAAACCTCTTACAGGCCCAGAGCACATAGGAAGCAGCTTATAAAAAAAGGGCTTATCTCTGAGAGTTCCAATCCACTGATTGGGTTCTCTTGTTACTAGCCAGCTCCGAATCAAAACTCCCAGCCTACTGGCAAAGGCTCTGTGAAGTGGTGCAGTGAGTGGAACAGGTGAATTACGAAATCCAACAGCTGGACAAGTGGAAGGTACTGCAAATATACCATGTGAATGTTTTAAAATTGTGGAGGAAGACCGAGAAAGCCTACTAATAGCTAATAGCTCCCTATCTCTTCCCCTCCTCCCCCGCCGAACCTGAGTTAGGCCTGCACATTGCTGAGGCCTCAGAGCTGGGGCTGGTAAAAATTGGAAATAACCTACACCTAGACCAGAGGACATGGACTCGACAGGTGATTGCCGCCTTCTTCTCTGTATTTTCTACCCAACTTGGATGGACCCATTATATAACACAACATCCAGATGGAACTGGGGCTTAAAATCAGAGAAAATCCTCGACCTCTTCCCCAGAAGTTGCAGGAAACCGTGAAGCGAGAACTCCAATCAATGCTTAAACTAGGAGTAATCAAAAAATCATACAGTGACTGGAGAAGCCCTGAAGTGTTGGTCCCCAAGCCTGATGGGACCACCCAGTTTTGAATGAATTTCTGAAAGGTCATTGCGGTCTCAAAATGTGATGTGTACTTGCATGGATGAACTGCTCAACCAGCTGGAGAAAGCAGAGTACATCACCACTCTGGATCTGACAAAGACATATTGGCAGCTCTCCCTCACATCGAGTCCATAGAAAAGACAGTTTTTTCCACTCCCTTTGGGCTCTTTCAATTCTGGACAATACCCTTCAAGTTGCATAGAGCCCTGGGCACATTCCAGTGGCCAATGGATTGGATCCTCCAACTCCATAGCCAGTATACTGCCATGTACATAGATGACATCATAGTCTACAGCTGAAACTGGCAGGACCATCTAAAACGTGATGGCCATGCTACGATCCCTTCATGAGGTCAGTCTGATTGCAAATCCTGCTAAATGTCACCTGGGCAAGGATGAAACAACCTACCTCGGATACCCTTTAGGAAAAGGCACAGTACGACCTTGGTTAATAAAGTCCAAGCCCTTTAGACGTTCCCCACACCTTCTTCAAGGAAATAGGTATGTCAGTTTTTTGGACTGGCCAGGTAGTACACCAGTTTATTCCTGGTTTTGCAATCATTGCAGTCCCTCTGACTGATCTTCTCAGGAGTGGTAGCCCAAAGATGATCCAGTAGAGCAAAGCTTGTGAGGAGGCTTTTCAGGTCCTGAAGGCCGAGCTTTGCTGAGGACCTGTTTTGAACAGCCCTGACTTCACCAGAAAGTTCTTGGTATATACCAATGCATTGGATGTAGGCCTGGAAGACATTTTGTCCCAGGTAGTGGGTGGTGATGAACACACAATCAGGTACATTAGCTGCAAGCTGTTTCTGAAGGAGAAGGCCTACTTCACAATTGAAAAGGAAGCGTTTACAGTAAGGTGTGGAATGGACTCACTCTGCTATTACCTTCTGGGCATGTCCTTCACATTAGTCACCAACCATGCCCCCACCCACGATGGCTACATGCCATGAAAGATACTAACCCTCAAATTATGAGATGATATCTCTCCCTCCAGCCCTTTTTCTTCCACATTCAACAGTGGGCTGGAAAAGACCACCTGAATGTTGACTTCTTTTCATGGGATGGGGAAGAGCTGATAGGGGTTAGGGTTGGACCCCAAATGGGGTCATGGAGGCAGGGAATGTGTGGTGAAGCAGAGCAACTGCCAGCCAACACATCAAGGGTTAAAGAGAGCGCAGCTGGGCCCAGCTAGCCCAGCCCTCTGGGCCCAGCTAGCCCAGCCCCATTATACCTGCAGCAATGCCAGGCCTTAAGGGAGGAGAAAAGAAAACAGCGTGGCTCAGTTTAAGGCTGACTGGCAAAAGGGCAAGAACTAGTTCCCTCTGTAACTGAAGGGAAGGATTGCTGACCTGCTCACCAAGGTAGCTGCCTGAGAGGAAGCACTGTCTCCCCACCAGCTGCAGGAGACTCTGGAGGACACCGAGGAGCTTCCAGCTCCAGAGGCAACTGAGTGGGCGAAGCCCAGGGACATTATGGGTCTGGCCTCCCCAGCTTGCAGCTGCCTACCCAAAGAAGCATGGGACCATGATGAACCACTGCTCAATATCCATGAGAAAGACCCTACAAGAAGCAGGCCGCCCAACTAAGTGAATTAGAGGGTTCATGCCCCAAACTGAACAGCAGCAGGAAGTAGCCCAGAGCAGTAAATTTAGACTACCTGTTGGGAGGGCTGTCCCTGTTCAGGGTTTGACAAACACAGGGCTCAGTGGAGAGGGAGAATCTGAGCCTTAAAGACAACCAAGTAGGGGTCTGGGAGCCACATGATCTAACCACTAGACTGTCTAGCCCTCCAGGCCACCCATTACACATTCATAGTTTTTGAAAAGGCACAGATTTTTAAACATTCCTCTGCAATCAACCTTGACATTCCTTTAGCTTCAGCTATATTAAAGATGAGTCTTTCAGTCTCCTGTAGCATAATCTTTGCTACTCAACAATTGTTTAGACTGGAAGTTTTCCTAAATGTGAAACGGAGCAATTCCACTTTCACCATCATTATTTATTTATTTATTTGAGAACCTCTTTCAAGGGGCTTCAGAATAAATATGCCAGAAGGGAAAGAAAAATTATACAACAACCTGCAACTCAGACATTTTTATTTGCATTAAAATTAGGCCCTCATTATTCACTTTGTCCTCAAGCCTGTTTAAAGAGTCACTGTAATTGCCACGTATTTCATTTTGCAGCATGATTTATAATTCTGTTATATTTAAATATAAATTGGATACTTATTTTAAAACCTCATGGAAAGAGGACACCAAAAGAAAAATAAAAAGTTAAGATAGCATAAAAATAATTGATTTTTGTTATATAGATGTTAGGCCTTAAAAGAAGTTACTCACCTTGTATACTAACGATGGTTCTTCGAGATGTGTGTCCCTATGGGTGTTCCACTCTGGGTGTTCCTCTCGAGGTGTATCTGCGTCCATGTGCTGCTGATTGGAGAACTTCAGTAGCAGTGTCTGTTGGGCCCACACATGCAGTGTCTCTCCTTGTGCTGCGTCACCCGCGTGGGCTAACGGTCCTCAGTTCATTTTGTACCACAGAATCATAAGCGAGAACTCCAAAGTTGAGGGGAGGAGGGAGGATAATGGAGCACCCATAGGGACACACATCTCAAAGAACCATTGTTACTACACAAGGTGAATAACTTCTTCTTTGAGTAGTGTCCCTATGGCTGCTTCACTGTAGGTGACTCCCAAGCAATACCCCCCTTGGAGGGCTGGGACTTTGGAGTTGAATTAGTCATAGATGATAGTACTGTGGAGCCAAAGATGGCATCAGAAGCTGCATCCCCGGTGATCACATAATGTACTGCAAAGTTTTGGACTGATGCCCACGCCGTCGCTCTGCATATCTCTAAGATGGGAAAATCCTTAAAGAAGGTGACAGATGAGGAATCTCTTGGAATTTGTACAGATCGAATCTGGAGGGGTCATGTTATGAATTTGGTAGCTATTTGAGACCCACTTGGAGAGTTTTTGAACTGGTATCTCTGAGCCATCAGATCTTTCCACCATAGAGAGGAATAGTCTAGGGGACTTCCTGAAGGCTTTTGTCCTATTGAGGTAGAATGCAAGCTGTGTAGCATGTAGGGTGTGTAGTATGGCCTCCCTATTGTCTCAGTGAGGTTTGGGTTAGAAGACAGGAACGTGGATTGAGTTATTCATATGAAACGAGGAGGTCCCTTTAGGGATCAACCTTGGATGCGGCCTGAGCGTAACCTTATCTGGGAAGAATATGTGTATGGGGGATGTGTCATCAGAGCTGCTATTTCCCCAACTTTTCTAGCTGAGGTAACTTCAATCAGAAAAACCCTTTTCATTGATAGGTATGCTAGCGAATAGGTGGCAATAGATTCAAAGGGGGGCTTGGTCAGTCTTTTCAGCACTAGGTGTAGGTTGCACGAGGGAGTAAGGAAGCTGCGGTTGAGGGAAAATGTTTGTTATTCCCTTAAGGAACCTTTTAGTGGTTGGGTATGAAAGTACTGAGTACCCTTCTGTGGGTTGGTGAAATGCTATGATAACTGCCAGGTGGACCCTGAGATTGCTGAGAGATAACCCCAATCTTTTAAGGATTAGGGGATATTCCAGAATATGTGGAAGAGTTGCCAACACTGGAGAGATTTATTGGGGCATGCACTAAATCTAGAACCTGGACCATTTCTGCAGGTAAGTGCATCATGTGGAGGATTTTCTACTATGTTGTAGAACCTCTTGCACATCCTTTGAGTATGAGCTTTCTAGGCAGTGGAACCATGTAGGAGCCATGCTTTGAGGCAGAGGACCCCCAATTTGGGATGTACGGTATGCCATTTGTCCTAAGAGAGAAGGTACAAGGTGGCCAGAAGGGAGATTGGTGGGTACATCATGAACTGCATCAGGTAATGGTACAAGGTCTGTCCTGGCCACACGGGAGCAATTAAAATTGCATAAGCTCCATCCATCTTTATCTTTATAAAGACCTTCAGCAAAGAGGAAATGGAGGGAAGGCATAAAGAAGGTCCTTTTCCCACAGGAGGAGGAGTGGAAAAGTGGCAATGTGTGGATGGTATTCCCTACCATATGAACAAGTCGTGACATACTCGTGGTCATGTGGGAATTTGAGACTGAGCTTGTCTGCTCTTGAGTTTTGTATGCCTGGGAGGTAAGCCATGGAAAAGGTAATGTTGTGAGAGATGCACCAGTTCCATAGTTTCATTGCCTCCATGCATAGGGAGGACGATCTGGCTCCTGACTGATGGTTGATATAATACATGCAGGTTATGTTGTCTCTTAGGGTTTTCGTACATGATCCTGTTATCAGTGGGAGGAAAAGGGCACAGGCATTCCTGACCGCTCTCAACTTGAGGAGACTGATGTGCAGAGATATCTCCGCAGGTGACCATTTGCTTTGTGTTGTGAGACTGTTTAAATGTGTGTCCCATCCTATGGGATGTGTTTGTGGTAAGGAGCGACGAAGGTGGAACCTGTAAGAAGGGGATGCATTGGCTGGGTTCTTCCACCAGTCCAGGGAGTTCCTGATCCTGGTGGGCAGTAACAGGGGTATGTCCAGATTGTCTCTGTTCAGTCTGTAAACCGAGCTAAACCACAACTGTAGGCATCACATGTGGAGTGTGGCATGTGGAATCACTGCCATTCTTGCTGCCATATGCCCCAGGAGTTGGAGGAAGATTCCAGCTGGCACTTTAGGGCTGCATTGAACTGTGTCTATAAGTGAAACCAGGGATAGAAACCAGTCTTGAAGTAGGAAGGCTTTGGCCGGTACCATATCTAGATTGGCCCCTATGAGTTCCCAGGAGAACTCTGTAGGCCCAGTTCCATGAACAAGCATATTGTGGCTTCAGTGGCTCAACAAGCCCCCTAAAGCGATCGGGCTCTGAGGAGACAATCATCTAGGTAAGAGTAGATCATTATCTCCTGTGATCGTCGATGGGCAGCCCCACTGAGAGAAATTTGGAAAATGCTCTCAGGACCAATGGAAGAATGAAGGGGAGGACTCTGTATTGACAGTGTTGTGTCCCAGAGTGAACCTGAGAGAAGTTCTGTGAGCTGGTAGTATTTAAATGTGCAAGTTGGCATCCTGTAGGTCGAGGGCCAAAAACCAGTCTCCCTGTTCCAATGATGGAATGATTGTTGACAAGATGACCATCTTGAACTTCTGAGCTTTGACAAACTTGTTGAGAGTTCTGAGGTCCAGAATGGATCTCCACCTTCCTTTTTTTTGCATATGAGGAAGTAACATGAGTAGGACCCATTGCCTCATAGATGTTGAAGTACTGGTTCTATGGCTCCTAACTGCAGAAGGCAATTTATCTGCTGCTTTAGTAGACTTTTGTGACAAGGGTACCTGAAGAGGGACAGGAAAGGGTGTTGTGGAGGGAATAGGGAGTGCGAAGTGGATGGAGTAACCAGATCTGATGATCTCTGAGACCCATCTGTCTGTTATGCACTCCCAGGCACTGTGAAATGCTGCCAAAGGGTGGCCAAATAGGTGCATGGGCACTGGTAGTAGTGGGGACAGGTCTTGCAGCACCTTGACCTGCTCGTCAAAAGTGGTGTCTAGGACCAGGTGGTTGGGTCAAGAATTGGGAGCTGGAAGGCTTCCATTTTGCAAATTTCCCCTTTTTCCTTTGAGGCTCCTAGTGCCATTGTGATGGGAATTGGGATGAATAAGGCCTTTGTTGGTACCAAAGCCAAACATCTCTTTTGCGCTGGCATGTAGATTCCCAGTGACACTGAGAGTGGCCCTGACATCCTTCAAGGAGTGGAAAGAAGCATCGGTCTTTTTGGCGAAGAGCTTCACCCCTTCAGAGAGGAGGTCCTCCACTGTGATCTGCACTCCTTCGAAAGGTGATGCCATGACGCCTGTCTCATCACCACAGCTGTAGAGATGGTCCTGGCAGTGGCAGCTGTGTTGGCAACATCAAGGGCTGAATCCACATCTGCCTGTGATGGGATTTCTTTCTTCTTTCTCTGAAGCCTCTGGTGGGCCACTGTTGGAAACAGAATATTAGACTACATGAACCAGAGCTCTGATTCAGTATGGCAATTCTATGTCCCTACAGTTGTCTTGTAACCACTTTCAGGAAAAACTGGGTTTTGTGAAGAACCCCCTTATCCTACAATGAAGGGTGAATCAGCCATAAGTGCCTGCAATTCAGTCATCAGATTCAAGTGATAGCAATCAGAAATGCTGTTTTAATGCACAGATGAAATAAAGAACAGTCTGGCAATGGTTCAGAGTGTCAATTTATGTTGTGAAAACCAAATTAAGGTCTCATGTAGGAAGTGATTGTCTTTTTTGGGAATATGTGTGGTCTAAACCTTTCATATTAGGATGAGGCAGCATAAATTACCCTTGAATGAGTGGGTGACAAGTGGATGTATCTGACCAATATATGTGGCGGTAGATATAGAATTCATGAAATTTATGTAATGACAAATATCTGCATATAAGTATTGTTTGATTAGCTCTAATGAAATGTATTTGTTTCACTTATGGTGACTTCTGTAAGTTCATCCATATACAAGAGTGTCCGCTTCCATGTTCTAACTATGGGGAGTCTCAGTTCAGATACAGAATCTGACCTCATTGTTGAGACAAAAGTTTGTCTACTCTATGACAATTCAGAGCAGCAACTCTTCTCTCAGACCAGGAAGATATGAATACCATCACTGACGAGCTGGGGCTACTAAAATTCCTTGACCCTTGTCCTGTCTTTTTCTTTCTCTAAAATTAAGATCCCAGCGGAACCAGAGAGAATGCATATAAAAGTGTTATCTATAGCACCCCGCACAATCTGGTAGGGGATCCTCCATACGGCAATTTGTGTTCTTGCCTGCCCTGATACAATAGAGAGAGGCATTTGGTATTATGTTCTTTTGCAAACATCTATTTTCAGATGGCTTATTTCTGAAGGGTGAGGTTCACCAACATCTCCTTCACAGACTACTTATGTTGATCCTAAGGCTTGTGACTGAGATAATCTGCTAACATATTTTTCTTTCCTGCTAGGGCTAGGTGAACAAGAAATGGGAAAACAGTATGATGGAAGCCCTCTTCCAGAAAGACCTTCCTAACAGAAAGCATGGGACTTGATACTCTCTTGTAATTCAGTTAGGAATTGCAGCTATATGGTCTTTGTGAATTTGAACCACTCAGTGTTGCATCTTTGGCAGAAAAGTCATTAGTATGACATATTACCTTTAAATTCAGGACATTGATATGTATTCTTGATTCCCTGACATGTTCTTAAATCTCAGATCTGGCAAACATGATCTCTATTGTTGCAGAGGTATTTGTGCATATCGTAACTTTAGATACCAAAGGAAGGAGGAATGGAATGCTGTACTGAGGCATTATGACTGAGGCATTGTCCACCACAGAAATGAGTCCAATATCTCTGGATGCGTGGTCATCTTTTTAAATAATGTTGCTATTTGCTTTCATTGTGCATTCATTTAAATTCAACAAGATTCTCATTTGTAATCCTGGTATGAGATGTCACCTGAGTGCTTGAGGTAATTAAAATATAAGAATGGCCATAATGGATCAGACCAATATCCTGTCTTCTGACATTGGCCAATGCCAGATGCTTCAAAGGGAATGAACAGAGCAGGGCAATCATCAAGTGAACCATCCCCTGTCATCCAGTGTCAGCATCTGGCAGTCAGAGGCTTAGGACACCCAGAGCATGGGATTGCATCTCTGACCATCTTAGTTAATAGTAATTGATGGACCTATCCTCCATGAACTTATCTAATTCTTTTTTGAACCCTGTTATAATTTTGGCCTTCACAACATCCACTAGCAATGAGTTCTACAGATTGACTGTGTGTTGTGTGAAGTGTAGGGACACCTGGAGCCTCAACAGTTGTAAAAACGTTCTCATTTGGAGCTATTGGATTCTTGATGAGAGTAGATGTGAAAGGCATTCTTGGTTGATATTTATGTACTACCGTAATAAACAGGATTAATAATCTGGAATGTTGTGAAACCTCTTCTTTAGGCCAGGAAGGCTTTTAATTGGAAACATTTAATACTGCTCCTAAAAAGCACTAGATAGTGATTCTTCAGTCTGACAAGTTTTGTTTAAAGTATAGCTAGATTGCGAAAGAAATGCTATGTTGTAAGTTGTGATGTAGTTCTTTTTAGAGAGTGAATGTATTTCCATTAAAGTTGGTTCTGCACCTGAATCCATCTCTCTGACTAGTGTAATTTCTTAGTTGAACATATGTACCCATTTTGTATCAAAGCAAAAAAACAACAACAAACAAACAAACAAAAATGATTATCAGGTATCAGTTTCGAAGTTCCACTCAGGTGGAATTTTTAGTTCATCTGCAGCCCCAGTTCTCAGATAACTGACAATTCATTTTCAGAGATAAGCTTAAGCCTTGAGATATTTGAATATAAGTGTAGATCAGGTGTTCTGATTCCTTAGATGGGCTATCACTGCAGCTAGGAATTTTGTGGTTATACAGTGCTGTTGCTAGTCCACAAGGAAGGATCTTTTATTGGTAAGTGTTCCTGGTCTACACACAAGTGAAGGTGTTTCTGATGACACTGTCTGATTGAGATGTGTAAACAGATCTCTCTCAGATCAAGACCTTTAAACCAGTCATGAGAAGGCAAAGAAGGGATGATAGATGTTAATCTCATCAAAAAAAATTTCTTGATAAACGTTCAAATCTCTCAAGCCCATTTAGGGATGTGGCCTCCCTTCCTTTTTGGGATAAGAAAACAGTGGGAATCCCTTCCCTTAATTCTGTATGGAACTTTTTCTATGTCTTTACAATAATTGTCAACAATTTTCTCATTTGAAGGATTCCTCAAAAGAGATAGAGAAAAAGGACTGGAGGGTAGCATGAAGTGGAATTTGAAAGCATGTTTTTTTTCAATCACTTCTAGCACTCCATCTGAAATAATTCTACTTCATGCCACTAAGAAGTGAGAGATAGATATTCCCTAAAGGGTGCAGGACAAGGTAGGAGGATGGGAAGGTAAAGAGGAAATAGAATATTTGACAAGTGAAGTTCTCAGATGCAGGATTGAAGTTGCTGTCTGGAGGGCATTGAAGCAAAGGCTGAGTGGCTAATTAACTGTTTCTGCTTTTAAGGACAGAATTCCTGAAGGCTGTTCAGTTAGGACAAGAAACAGCCTAATTATTTTTTTACAGGACTGAAAAAGATCCATTAAAACTGAAGAGCTTCTTGTGTCTTCTGGAGCTAAGCTACATCAGGCCTAGGAAGCAGATTTGGTCTCCTTAATTTTGCGTACTGTTTCTGACTAAGTTAGTCTTTGAAGGACAAATCTGTAACACGGGACACAAAAAACTTAGTTTGGAGGAAGTTACTAGTGGTGTAAGTGCATATTATCGTTCAGGATTTAAAAAATAACTTAAAAAAACTACCACCAACTGTTGAATGTGCGGAGTTAAAGTTGCATTTTTCAAACAAGGCTCACACTCAGTTATCAACCATAACCTTAATTCTACCCCAGTAAAGTCAACAGAAGATAAATCTGAGTTGTAGACATGGTTAGAAGAATTTCACTACACAAAATGATCATCAGCAAATACAAGTAGAATTGTTACTATTAGTTTCCATACACAATTATGGTGTGTGTTATTATGCAGCAGTTTCCATACACAAATTCAACAAAATTACTCCTAAGAAAGAAAATACTGATGTATGCATGATTGAATATTTACAGAACCAGTATTTACCTTTTTTCAACATGAGTATCAAGGGAACGGAATTTCAACTTGGATATTTACATGCTACTTACATAAAACTCTCACTGTAGCTTCCAATTCAACTATTCATCACTTCCCCTTAAAAACAAATAAAACTGGCAAAGAATTGCTACCACATTTTCAAAGTGCAAGAGGCTGCAGTCAGTTGTAGGTGAAGTGATCTTACTTTTGGAATCCTTCAAAAGGAAAAGTGCTATATAAATATTTTTTGAACATGTATAAAATCAAAAAGGAAGATGAAATAATTTCCAAAGTGTTTTCTCATGATCACTTCATATCAACCAGCAAGAACTGGTTGACCATGTAGCAGAAATAAAGCACATTATAAAGAGACAGAAATCATATTCATATCAACCAAAAGAATCTGGGCGTCGTATAATATAGCCCATAGTTAAGAACAATTAATTGGCATAAAATCTTCTCTGAATAAAAAGGTGCTAAAGGCACTCATAAATTAATAAAATAACTTCATTAGATGAAATCAATTTCATCTGCCCTATCAGAAAAAAACATTCACAAGATTGTGCCCAATGTAACTACTATTCATCTGGATTTTTTTCAAAATATTTGAGATCATTAAGATTTTTCACCACCAGTTACAAAGCAATATACATCAACAGCCAATACCCAGGAAGAGAATAGCATGCCATCATGACCTATAGCATTGCTGTCTCTCTGGCTGGTACATAAGCAGAGATATTACGGTGCTGTTCTTTTTAGCAGGCCTGGTACCCCAGTGACACTGCACACAGCTGTAGAGCAGAATCTTATTAAAAGATGAGAGGCCTCTTTTGTTGCTTTTCTTTGCATTACATTTTTTTGCTGCTTTAGCCTGGTAATATATGTCTAATATAGGATAGTTACCTGTTCTGTAACTGCTGTTCTTTGAAATGAGTGGCTCATGTCTGTTCCACAGTAGGTGTGCGTGCTTGGCACGTGCACGGGTGCCGGAAGTTTTTCCCTCAGCAGTACCCATAGGGGGAGTGCTGCTGCAACCCCTGGAGCGGCGCCGCTATGGCGCGCTATAAGGGGAGCCGCGTGCTCCCCCCACCTCAGTTCCTTCTTGCCAGACCAACTCCGACAGTGCCAGGGGCGGTTCCAGGCCCCAGCACGCCAAGCTCGTGCTTGGGGCAGCAAGCTGCAGGAGGCACTCTGCCGGCGCTGTGAGGGCGACAGGCAGGCTGCCTCCGGCGGCTTCCCTGAGGAGGGTCCGCTGGTCCCACGGCTTCAGTGGACCTCCCGAAGCCGCGAGACCAGCAAACCCTCCACAGGCAAATCACCGGAGGCAGCCTGCCTGCTGTGCTTGGGGCGGCAAAATCCCTAGAGCTGCCCCTAACAGTGGGAAAGGAAGGTGGGATGTGGAATAGACATGAGCAACACATCTCGAAGAATGCCAGTTATGGAACAGGTAACTGTCCTTTCTTCTTCAAGTGCTTGCTTGTGCGTATTCCACAGTAGGTGATTGCAAGCTATGTCTGATGGAGGTGGGTAGGAGTTTATGAATCCCCTGGCTGGAGTACAGCCCAACTGAAAACAGCGTCATCCCTGGCATGGGAGATGATTGCATAGTGTGATGTGAATGTGTGTACTGAGGACCAGGTAGCGGCCCCACAGATGTCCTGCATAGGGACATGAGCGACAAAGGCAGCCAACGAGGCCTGAGCCCTTGTCGAGTGAGCCCTTACGATAGGTGGTGCGGGAACCCCTGCTAGGTCGTAGCATGTCTGGATGCACGACATGATCCACTGAGACAGTCTCTGGGGGGAGATCGGTTGGTCCATCATGCGCTCTGCTGAGGTAACAAAGAGTTGCGAACACCTACGTAATGGCTTAGTCCGATCCAGACAAAAGGCCAGAGCCCTGTGCACGTCGAGTGTATGGAGGTGGCGCCCTTGTTAGACGTATGTGGCTTAGGGCAGAGGACAGGTAGGAAGATGTCCTAGTTCATGTAAAAGGCAGAGACCACCTTGGGGAGGAATGCAGGGTGTGGGCAGTGCTGAACCTTGTCTTTGTGAAAGACTGTATTGGGGAGGGGGGGTCGCAGGTCAGGGCCCAAAGCTCCGAGACCCGCTGGGTTGACATGATGGCCACAAGGAAGGCTACCTTCCAGGAAAGGTGAGACCACAAGCACTTGGCCAGGGGTTTGAACGGGGGCCCCTTGAGGCGGGACAGCACCAAGTTTAGATCCCACTGAGGAACAGGCATTCTAGCATAAGGAAAGAACCAGTCTAGCCCTTTGAGGAAACGCCTGGTGATGGAATGGGAGAAAACTGAGCAACCCTGAACCAGCGGATGGAAGGGGCCAGACCTTCAGTTCGAAGGGAAAGGAGGTACTCAAGGATAAGCTGGAGCAGGGCAGACATTGGGGAAACACCCCGCTCGCCCACTCACCTGTAGAACCTGGACCATTTTGCCAGGTAGGTCCGGTGCATGGACGGCTTCCTACTTTCGAGGAGGACACGCCTGACCCCCTCTGCATTTAGCCTTTGATCAGCCAGGCTGTCAGATGGAGAGCGTCCAGATTGGGGTGGAGGAGGCAGCCTTGGTCCTGGGAGAGGAGGTCCTGGGGGAGCAGCAACAGACAGGAAGGGGCCACGAGTAAGCCTAGGAGGGTCCCATACCAATGCTGCGGGGACCAAGCTGGGGTGCTTAGGAGGACACATGCTTTGTCCATTTTTACCTTCTCCAGGACCTTGGCAATGACGGGAAATGGGGGAAAAGCATAAAAAAAGTTGGCCCGACCATGAGAGGAGGAAGGCATCAGAGATCGTATTCCTCCCCACTCCCCCCGGAACAGAACGTGTGGCAACGGCGGATCTGCCTGGTCACAAACAGGTCTACTTGGGGGTAGCCCCACGCTCGGAAGAGCTGGTGAGTGACTTCTGAGTGGAGCAACCACTCGTGGTGGGAGGAGAAAACCCTGCTAAGGTGATCAGCCTGTGTGTTGTTGAAGTCTGGCAGGTGGAAGGCCTTCAGGGAGATGTCATGGGCTATACAAAACTCCCAGAGGTTGAGGGCTTCCAGGCAGAGGGCCGAAGACCACGTCCCGCCTTGCCTGTTGCTGTAAAACATCACGGTGGTGTTGTCCGTGAGTACTTACCACCTTCCTATGTAGCTGTGAGCTGAACGCCATGCAGGTTAATCGTCTCGCCCTGAGCTTCCTGACTTTTATGTGAAGGGACAGGTCCTCGGCGGACCACATCCCTTGGGTCTGAAAGTTCCGTAAGTGGGCTCCCGAGCCCAGGTCTGATGTGTCGGACACTAAGTCTAGTGACAGGGTGGGGACCCGGAAGGGAATTCCCTGGAGCATACTGTCTGGGCAGGACCACCATTGAAGCATGGCGATCACCCGTGCCAGTACTGAAAGGACCTTGTCTATTTTATCATGGGCCTGGGAGAACTCTGAGGCCAACCAGAGTTGGAGGGGCCTCATCCAAAGCCTGACATGGTTGACCACATACATGCACGCCGCCATGTGGCCCAGGAGCTGTAGGCATGCCTTGGCCATGGTAACGGGGAACTTCATGACCAAGGCTATAAGCCCCTTCAGGGTCAGGAACCTGTCCATGGGAAGGGAGGCTGTGGCCTTGGAGGCATCCAGGAGAGTTCCTATGAATTCTATGTGCTGCACCGGTACCAATGTCAACTTGGCCTTGTTTACTAGGAGGTCCAGTTTGACGCACGTGGCCAAGAGCAGGTCCACATGGATCTGAACCTGGGATCGGGAGGTGCCTTTGAGCAGCCAATCGTTGAGGTAGGGGAATATTTGTACCCCTTGACATCTGAAGTAGGTTGGCACTACTGCCATACACTTTGTGAATATCCTGGGTGCGTTGGACAGACCAAGGGAAGGACCACAAACTGGTAGTGGTCCTGTCCCACCAGGAAATGGAGGAAGTGTCTGTGCCCCTCGAATATGTAGATATGAAAGTAAGTGTCCTGGAGGTCCAGGGCCGCATAGCAATCAGGGAGACCATGCGGAACCGGCATTTTGCCATGAACTGATTGAGGCCTCGCAGATCCAGGATGGGTCTGAGTCCCCATGTTGCCTTGGGGATCAGGAAGTAGCAGGAGTAGAACCCTTTACACCGGAATTCCCATGGAATCTCCTCTACGGCTCCCAAGCTGAGGAGCTGACCCACTTCCTGCCGCAGCAGGGGTAGATGCGACGGGTCCCCCCTGCCAACTGAGGGAGGGAGGGAGGGAGGGCAGGGGTGAGACAAACTGTAGCGTATAATCCTGGGAAATGGTGCTGAGGACCCATCAGTCCGATGTTATTCAGGACCATTGCAGAAGGAATGCAGATAAGTGGTTGCTGAAACCCAACTTGATTGGTGGGAGAGTCCTTTCGGAGGTAACTGGGGTACCCTCCTGCAACCAGTCAAAACCGCCTCTTGCCCTGCTGCTTGCTCCTGGAGGGCCCAGGCTGCGAGGCAGAGCGGGACTGCCTTTGAGGTTGCCTTTTCTGAGTTTTGGACCTCTTGTAGGTGCGCTCGTATCTAGGCTGAGGAGCAGGAATGGGAGCTTGCGACTTGGGCTTTTCCTTGGGCAGAACGTAGAGCCCTAGGGGTTGAAGGATGGTATGTGAGTCCTTCTTGCTGTGGAGCATCATATCCATTTGTTCCGTGAACAGGTCCTTGCCGTCAAAGGGAAGATCCTGCATCATGGACTGTGCCTCTGCGGAGAGCCCGGACAGGAGTAGCCACGATGCCCTGCGCCTGGACACGGCTGAGGCCGTGGACCGAGCAGCCGTGTCAGCTGCATCTGCTGCCACCTGCAGAGCAGCTTTTGTGGCAGCGGCACCCTCCTCCACCAGCACCTTAAAATCCTTCCTTTCACTCTCTGGAAGAGAGGGTTCGAATTTTGGCAGTGATCCCAAGTTAAACTCATAAAGACTGAGGAAGGCCTGGTGGTTGGCCACCCTGAGCTGGAAGCTGGCGGACGAATAAAGCTTCCTGCCAAATGAGTCCAGCCTTTTGGAATCTTTATTTTTGGGTGCAGGACCTGGTTGGCCTTGTCTCTCCCTGTGGTTCACGGACTCTACCACTAGGGAGTTGGGGGCCAGGTAGGTATAGAAATATTTGTGCCCCTTTGTGGACACCTGTTTCGATATCGGGGAAAGAGAGGGCGGTGTTTGCCAGAGATATTGCATTAGAGATATTGGCCGCCCCTTCATGGACTGGGAGGCCCACTCTGCCCAGTGCCGGGGATGAGAGTACATCAAACAGCGAGTCCGAGGGTCCCTCCATCTCCTCAATTTGGAGGTGGAGACTGGACTCTACTTGCGTTAACAGCTTCTGATGGGCCCTGAAGTCCTCCTGCGGTACAGGGGGAGGCAGGGCTGTGATCATGTCCTTCGGCGTGGGGGAGGGAGATGATACCAGGTTCTGCACGCCAGCCAGTGCTGCAGGATCTGCCCTTTGGTTGGACTCCTCTTGTGGTGCCGAAGATCCGTGACCCGCCGACGCATCCCTTGGAGGTCTGGACAGTGTGGCTGACGGAGCCTCCGATGCTCCCGCTATCGACCGAGGGCCTTGCTGGATGTGCACAGGGGGCCAAGGGGTCCACTGGCACCACTGGCCCTGCCATGGGGTCCCTGCCATTGGCCCTGGTGCGGCACCAGCTGCACCAGCTGGTTGAGTTGGCCCAGATGGGTGATAGGGCGCTGCATGCAGGACAAGGTTGGGGTTGCCATAGACCTGTCAGTGCCGTGCGAACGGAAGGCATGGTAGTGCCGAGCACGACATCTGCCACGGTATCCAGACTCCGACGTCGAGGAACAGTGCCACTTCAAGCTGCTGCTAGTTGAGATGCTTCGACGCCTGGATCTATGACAATGTGGAGCTGGCAATCCCTGCCAGGAATCGCGAGCTCAGTGCCTCGATGCACAAGAGTCAGAGCGTGACCGGCGACGGTGGCCATGTTCGGAGCGGCTCCTGTAGCTTCCCCTAGAGTGGGAGCATCTGTGGCGTCGGTGCCTGTCCCGCTGATACCCTGTACTCGGCATGGAGCAGTGCCTGGGGCTCTGCTCTGATGGCACCTTACCAGACAGCCTGGAGGGTGATGACAGCAGAGGCTGTGCCCTGACAGGACCCTGGGTGACGAACGAGCTCGAGAGCAGTCCCCTGACCAGGATCTGCATCAGGTCGGCATCGGCTGCCAAGATCCCAGCGGCGGCTTGCCTCTAGTCCAGGTTCCAGGTGCCGGCGGTGCCCCGGGCACCTGCAGGGTCATAATCTCTTTGGCCACCTGCAGGGCCTCCTGTGTTGAAGTCATGCAGACTTCAGCCGGAGAGGTCTGAGTCAACGCAACCGGGCTGCTCCACTTGACCTGAGTTGGAGCTCTAGAGCCTGGGGGGAACCGGGGCTGCTTGACGTGAGTCTAGCCTCTCCCTATGCCTTCTCTCGACACTTCTGAGACAACAAAGCCTTCCTCTGCTTTTTCGATGGGGAGTGGTGCCAGCCACCGGAAGGTGCCGGGGAGTCGCTGCACGCTGATGCCAAAGTGCCCGGTGCCGATTCCGCTCAGTGCACCAGGGTAGGAGCCAGTGCCGATTCCATGAGAAGGGCCCAAAGTCTAATGTCTCTCTCTTTTTTCGTCCTGGGTTTGAAAGACCTGCAGATTTTACAGTGGTTGCTGATATAGGATTCGCCCAGGCAGCAGAGACAGTTGGTGTGCGGGTCACTTTTGGGCATCGAACACCTACAAGACTCACCCAATTTAAACCCTGGGGCCCGGGGCATACCGCAGCCCGAACTCTAACTAGCTAAACTAGAACTTTTAACAGACTAACTGAAACAGGTACTACTGAACAAGATGAGATTTAGGATGAGCTGCAGTAAAGCTGGAGCAAGTAGTTCCGATGCACCTTCACTGGCGGCAAGAGGGAACTGAGGAGGAGGGGAGAGCGCACGGCTCCCCATATAGCGCGCCATAGCGGCATCACTCCAGGGGTCGCAGCAGCGCTCCCCCTACAGGTACTGCTGAGGGAAAAACTTCTGGCACTGGTGCACATGGCAAGCACGCACACCTAGTGTGGAATAGACAAGAACAAGCACTCAAAGAAGTAGTAAAGTGTTCAATCATAGTATTGTTCTGTGTATTCAGCTGGAGGAAGACAAGATGTTTATTTTAATTTTTTTTATTACAAATTCAGGATGGCTGCTGAATATAGCTGTGCAATGCTTTAGATAAAAGACGGTTACTCACCTTTGTAACTGTTGTTCTTCGAGATGTGTTGCTCATATCCATTCCAGTTAGGTGTGTGCGCGCCGCGTGCACGTTCGTCGGAAGATTTTTACCCTAGCAACACTCGGTGGGTCGGCAGGGCGCCCCCTGGAGTGGCGCCGCTATGGTGCCGGATATATACCCCTG
>NC_133770.1:214195778-214235589 GCF_003597395.2 Chelonoidis abingdonii
GATGGTCCGGAATAACAGCGTCGGGGCCCCCTCTGTGGGATCGCGACCATTAAATGCCAGATTATAGGATGTGCACTACGGTCCCGACTTCCAGGGACCTCCTGCCGCTGGAGGTCCACATTGAGTGCTACTTCCACTAGGAGGTCCTGATGGGCTTCTCAGTTGCTGGTACGGGCACAACTGAATCGCTTCCTGAGCATAAGAGTCTGTCCGCGTGGAAGACACTTGATGCGTGCCCGGATGGCCATGGAGTGCTGAAACAACATGGGCAGAGTTTGACTCTACCCGACCTTGCCAACCTCAGCACCTATGGGACCGTCGGATAGGGCTGTCGGTATCCGGAACGAGATCCGACCTGAGCCAAGAGCGTGCCGGATGGTCGAACGAGGATCTCGAGGTTGGGAGCGGTCTGCGGGAAGCGCCAGTGCCCCTAGCAGTGCTGGGAGACGAACGGTGCGAGATTATCGGTGTCTGGTTGAACGGGGACATCACCTGTGCGGACCGGTGCCGAGGAGAAACAGCATCTGCGATTGTAAGAGCGTGGTGGAGCGCGACAGGGACCTTGGGGCGTCTGCGGGACCGGATCAATGAACGCTGCAACCTTGCTGCGCTGACAGATATGGTCGATCAAGTGCTTGCCAGAGACTATATTACCCACACCGACCGGTGCCGGGGGTTCAGGCAGAAAAACCTCTGTCAGTTGCAATGAATCCCTGCCGTTGGAAATGTCTCCGGCGTGAGGGAACAGTAAGCTCGACCACAGTGGCGTACCGGGGACTGTCAGGCCAGGATTCGCGTGCCCTTGTGGGACCGGACGACAGTGTGATGTCGCCCGTGCCTCAGCAGGTGTCGGTGCCGGCGATCCGGCTTAGACAGGCTCTCTGGTCTGCCGGTCGTGTTTCGCACGGAAGAAGAGGCGGGGAGCTCGACCATGGTGTTCGCCGGCGGGAGCGGCAGCACTGGATTCGACGGCCCTTATGGGACCGGGATCGACGTTGTGCCGATATGTTGGTGCTGCCGGCAGATGTCGGCAGCCGGGTAATCCAACTTAGATGAGCCCTGCCTGCTGGTTGCCATATTGCCGGAAGAGCAGAGAGGAGCTTCAACCACGGCGCATGCCGGGGAGCGCCAGGCACTAGATTCGACGGCCCTTGCGGCCGGATCACTGGTGCGGCGTTGTCGTGCCGCGGCAGGTGCGTGCCGGGCAGTCCAACTAGATGAGCTCTCTGGCTGCGGTTGCCATTGCACGAAGAAGCATGAGCATGGAGGGCTCAACCACGGCGCGTGCCGGGAGCGGCCAGTGCACTGGTTCGAGCGGCCCTTGCGGGACCAGGATCGACGTGCTGGCGTTTGTCGGTGCAGCGGCAGGGTGGCCGGTGCCGGGCGCAGTCAACTTAGAGATAGCTCTCTGGCTGCGGTGCCGTGGGGGTGGCACGGAGCAGCAGGAGCAGGAGCTTCAACCACGGCGCATCCGGGATGCGGGCCAGGCACTGGAATTCGACGCCCTTGCGGGACCGGGATCGACGGTGCCGGCGTGTCGGTTGCTGCGAATGGTGTCGGTGCCGGGTGATCCGACTTAGACAAGCTCTCATGCTGCGTGCAGTTGGCACGGAAGCCGCAGGAGCGGGGCTTCCCACGGCGATGCCGGGGAGCAGGCCAGCACTGGAATCAATGGCCCAGCGGGACCGGATCAACAGTGCGTTCCTCAGCGTCTCTGCAGGTGTAGGTGCCAGGCGATCCGACTGGAATAACGAGCTCTCTGGCTGCGTGCAGTTGGCACACGAAGCAGCAGGAAGCCGGGCCGACCACGGCTGGCGTGCCGGTGGAGCTTGTCAGGCACTGGCACGAAGAGTGTGCGGCTTGCCGCAACCTCCAGAGAGCAGGGAGCCGGTCTGCCGAGTCGACTTCCGTGCAGTAAGCCGGTTGCCGGAGGTCCTGCGTGCCGATGATGGCGCTTCTGTCCGCCGAGTAGCCTGCGCTCGGTTGTAGAAGGCGGAGGTGCGAAATGAACAGTCCTTGCGCTCCGTTGTTCTCTCAGCTTACCCTGCCAAATGGCACTTAGCTGTGAAAGTGCAGTCCCCGAGGCACCCTAAACAGGAGTCGTGGTGGATCTCCTGTCAGCCAAACCGTTCTGAGGTGTCAAGCACAGTCTAAGAAACGGTGTAAGCCGGGCATGGGCTCCGCCTAGTTGGGGAAAGGGCTACTCCCTGAACCCTGCTAACTATATAAACTAACTATGCTAGTAAAGAAAAACACACATAAGTTATGCAAATAAAAGATTAATGATATACACAAGAACTACGAGTAGCTAGGGAAGCGGAGGGTTCCAGCCTAAGCTCGCTCCCTGTTCCACGGACCGACACGGTGTGTAAGAGGAACTGAAGGGGGCTGAGGTCATGGCAGGGGCTATATATCCGGCACCATAAGCGGCTGTCCACTCCAGCGGGCTGTATTGGCACCCCCTGCGCATGCTCCCACCGATTTGCTGGAAAAATTTCCGACAAACGTTGCACGCCGTGCGCGCACACACCCTAACTGGAAATGGATATGAGCCAGCACTCGAAGAAGATCATGAGTTGTTAAATGGTGATCCTAAATTGCCTTTCACTACTTGCTGTTTTGAAATTGAGTTAATAGGTGGAATGAGTTATGGTCAACTGGCAATTTAGACTTAACCCTAGACCAGTTTCCAAACTACAGCATATTGGGCAATGAGTGATCCTTAGGAGAGGTAAGTTGATCACATTAGGTGAATTCTGATCAATGAACATCACTGTGAATGTTATTCATTAATCAATGGTTCCGGATTTCATCCAATGTTGCTCTTTCTTGTTTCCACTGCTAAACTGCTGTACAAATTAACAAAATGTACAACTTCAATTTACTTTTCAAGTAATTGTTGTAAATGGCCAAGATGATGTTACTGTTGTGAATAGAAAGAAGTTGGGACCACAACACTGTCATTTATTAATTTGGGATACACTCATCTAACTTAGAACCACTATATTCGCAGTTGGATTTGTCCTTCTTCCCTCCAAGGGAGACAAAGGCGAGAATGATGAAATTTACAGATATTGAATCCTTTAGCATAGGGCCTTAAACATTGCTGTTGGATGTTAGATATCCAATGGTGCTTTTTTAAAAGGTTCTCTGTCTTCACTTGCCTTATATCACCCTTACTAAGTTTTTTTGTGGTTTGTACAAACCATATCTTTAAAATATTTTTAATTTGTGAGAAATTTGTAGATAGGAAGTAAAATCTTATGTTTAATGTCAGTTCTTAAAAAATAGGTAATAGTTCACCTGCAGAAAGAACTGCAACAACGAAAATAATGGCATATACATACTTAACATACATGTGTAATTTTAAATTTTGGCCCTAAAGGGGAGAAGGTCAACATAAACTTACTCCACTCATAAAAGTGGGACCAGTTTCAGTCTAGTCCCTAAGACTCCCTTGCTGGGGTTTTCGGCCACACAACGGGGAATGATGACAACAGGGGATAAGAACGACATTGTATAAGTGCTATTCAAAATGCACAAAGATAAAATTGAAAAAAAAAAATAAACATTTTTTCAGTTCAGTAACCTGAGGCATTACTTGTAACTATATTAGGTTAAACACTTTCAGAATGAAGTGTGATTAAAGTTAGATGGACCTCTAATGCTTCAACTATAACAAGAGGTCATGAAACCTAGTGAGAGAGATTATCAAAAGCACTGAAGAGTTTTAGGCACATAAGTCCTATTTAAGGTCAATTGGATGTGTGCACCTAAATCCCTTAGGTGCTTTTAAAAATCCCCCCTGAAGTTTAAGGAAGGTTAGTTTATACTTTCATGGATTGTTAGTATTATTTTTTGTCTTAAACATCTTAAGAAATCTATCAATTTTTTGAAAATATTTTTACATTCAAAATGTGCATTTCCTAGAGACAAATACAGCTCCAAAGCACAAGTTAGGGAATACATTTAATTTTTGTTGGAAGAGGCACCCCTTATCTACCAGAAAGTTTCTCCAACCACACTCTGGTGTTATGTACCTTCTTTATGTGGTTTATCCCACCCTTCTTATAATAAAGTCATTTAGGAAAACTAGGTTTTTAACATTTTATTCAATATAAAATACCCCAAAAATCTATAAGGCACTTCTAAGCAATCACATTCTGTACAATAGATATATCCATGATAAACTAGACCAGTATAGTGTATCCAAACAGAAGCCAAAGAACCCATTACAAATTACTACCTACAGATAACTAGTAGCAGATACATTTGTGGCCAACTAAGATAATGTACTTTAGTAGCAAAATAGATTCAAAGTAGTAATGTTCTGTTGTTTTTGGTACAGCAGTTGAAGAGCAACATTCCATTTCAAGGACTGTTTCTCCTCTGGAATAACAGAAAATTTCCCTATTAGATTACAGACTCATGTTGGGGAAAGAGGCCTCATTCCATGAGCAAGATTTTCAGAAACTAATTATGAGTGCTTCAGTTTCTGAGCGCCCAGCTGCAGACATCTTAAAGCTTGGTTTTCAGAAAAAGATGAAGAGCACCCACATTCCAAAAACAGTCTGGGAGTTTGAAGAAACTAGAAGGATTAGCTAAATTGCAACCTGTTTTACTAACTTCAGCTGTAATCACTTATTACTTTGTGGCATGAGTGTACACAGCACATTACAGAGGGCAAAATCTACTGGTGTAGAAGTGAGCGCAGCTCCATTAACTTAAAATATATAAATAAAATTTACATGCTAGTGATCTAGCCTCAAAATCATAGCTGATCAAATAATTTGTTGCAAATAATATTAATTTCAAATGTGGACATTTTCCCATTATTCAAGCAGCTTTAATATTTGAGCAGGAAATTTACAGAATACTTGAGAGCAAGACATTCTGGCCTCAATTCTCCAACTCCTCACCCTTACCCATGTGAGTAGTCCCACTGAAACAAGATTTACTCATGTAATCTTATTCAGATTTTATTCCCTTATAATCAGTAGACAATGCCTAAGAGTAAGATTGCAAGTTGTGCCTTAAATTAGACAAACCCTTAGTGACAAGTTGGTTAGGGATGCAGGGGAGGACAGACACGTAAGCAGCCCTTGGGAGAGCTTTTTAAAAATCTAATAATAGTACGTCATATGATGAGCTTTGGTCTGTATATTTGTTTGTTACATAGGAGTATATGGCTCTGGAGAGCATGTAAGTCAAAGAAAATGAACCAAAATAAATGCATTCTGAGAAGAAGAAAATTTGTCAGGGCCAAAGGAAGAGGGAGGCTGTTCAAGGAGAACAGGACAGCTTAAAAAGGGCAAGTGAGAGAGCGGGGAACAGAGCACCTTGAGTAAGAGGAGAAATGGGACTATGATCTACTTGTAAACTTTTATAACAGTCTGCATGGTCAGGATAAATTATTGGAGTGTAAAGTGGGAGAATGGATAATTAGGAATTTAATATTTAAAACTACCATCCCTATGACTATGTTTCAAGCAGAATACCCATTTGTGAGCCAGATCTCATACATACCACATTAATTCCAGGCTATTTTCTATAATCTGAAAGCACAATATAAGCCATATATAAGATATTTAAGAGATATCCAGCTCAGAGCTGTGCATAATCTTTGGTGAGCTCAGGTTTTGTTTTATTGTGTGGGTTTGTGCTTCAAACACTTTACCTAGCGGCAGCTAGATCTACACATTGGACTGTTTTGTCATCTGCCTTCTCGAGACTTGATGAAAGCATAAGCAGCAACTCTAAAAGACAGTAGGGTAATTAGTTTTTACGATAGATACTTATTAGTGTGAATGATATTTTGTTATTAATCACTATACGCAGTTGATACATAAAAAAATCCAAATATTGACTGAAGTATTTCTGTTAGCTAGCTAGGAGATACTCTGGTACATTTAATTACTAAGAGCAATAAACGTTGATTTTAAAAAAGGTCAATGTCCACTGTACAAAGTAGGAAACAAAAAAAAGAAACAAGACTGGATTCAAAAGATAGCTACCCATGTTCTCCTGTTTATTAGGCTTGAGTCTCTCTTATAGACACTAATTTTAACCCCTGTAAGGAAGACAGGATGAAGAGGTGCTAAAGTACGCTATAATGAGAGCCTTTGCTTAACGATCCAATAGTTTTATTTAAAAATAATAGTATATCCAACAGTAGCTTCCACGTTGCCAGAGATGATAATGTGCCTTGCCTACATCTGTCTCTGGTGGAGACATATCTGGGTAGCAAGATAAGGTTGTTTTCTGGGAACATGGAGCACTTAAAGGGACACAACTTGACTTTTTAATAGACTAAGCTCACTTTTTCTATACTATTAAAAAAGGTTCTATATTGTCCTCATTTTCTCCCCAAAAAAATTTCTTTAAAAATTAAGGGTTTTTCTACTCTGGTTTATGTTGAGAATGGTCTTTGGGCAGGTGTGACAGTTCTTGAGCTACCCAGGATTGGAATTACTTTGTTATCCCCTGAAGTAACTGGATGTTGGCTCCTTAACACCACAAGCCTGCCAGCTCAGCCCTGTCTTTTCCTTGCAGGTTAACAAGTGCCCAAGTCCCCTTGAATCGTTCCCCTGTGATATCCAGCCCCTTATATTGGCTACTCACAGAAATCTCAGATTCTCTGCTCCTAAGTGTATCCAAGTTTACGTTTTACCTTAAATCATTGCACCTATGTAACTAGGACCATAGTTGACAACTCTCTCCTGATTGAATGGGCCATCACTGAGACAGATGATTCCCTAGTGACTAATTTCCAATTCAAGACCATCAGGCATAATTTTCAATATAATTACATTATTCCTTAATTATTACCTGTACACACATCTCACAGTGATTATGAGTATTGATAAATTACAGGCTTTCAGTAGCGATCTCACATGCTATCCTTTATGGATAAATACCATGAAAGAGGGGTATTGGTGTAGTCAGTTTGTCAGGTCTAAAACAGGAGGTGCTTGTAAAGTACAGTGAAGCCTTTTCCAGGTGTCAGCAGTTCTATGAGCAGTACCAAGCATGCTCAAGCACAGTCCTCCTCCCCTGTCTACTGCCTGTTCTCTTTTGGTGCTGCTACCGCCACTGGTTAAAAAACCAAAACACTGTCTCTTGCAGGGTATAGGAAAGGATGTGCACTATCAATAGAAACAATTAAATTTGCTATATAGTGTCAAATGCACAGTAAATTCAAAAATGGTGGAAAAAACTCTTTCATCTCAGTTATTAGTAACCTTATAGGTTTATTTTAACATTAGTCAATACACAGTTTTCAGATGGCAGATTTTCAAGTTGGCGGTGTCCCTTTAAGCACTGGGACTTGATGGCTCATCTGTAAATCCATTCCAGGTCATTTTTCAGACAGGTGGCACTGTATCTTAATCCCATTAAATGTTTCTAGGAGGAACATAAGTGATGTAAATACCTCCTACTAGTTACAGAGAGATCAAAATTAAATTTGTTTTCTGGATTGTGTCGTGCCATAGTTGTATAAATGGATAACAAAGAACGTAAAAACAAATCCATTACTTTATTTGCAAACAATTTGATTAACCTCTTAATTTTTTTATATAATGATGCACATACTAAAGAACTAAAAGGAAGCTATATACATTTGTAAAAGAGTTTACGAATCATAACAGCAATTCAGCTAACAAGGAAATCTATGACGGGTGATGCCTACATTGAAGGACGGATACCTCTAGAGCTCTGCAAATCCAAAATTTTTATCATCTTCATCCTTTTTGAGAATTACATTGCATCAGCCTTCTTTTTATAGTTGTCTAGGATCTCTCTTAAGTTTGCCAGTAAATCTTCTGACATGAATTCTTCAAAGTCTCTATCAACCTTTACATTCTGCTCACCCAGGTATTTCTAAAAGAGAGTTACAGCAAACTAGTTAAACAATTGCTTTCTATAATAATGTTGAACAATGGCTTCTTAGAATATAAGGGTTGGAAGGGACCTCAGGAGGTCATCTAGTTCAACCCCTTGCTCAAAGCAGGACCAGTCCCCAGACAGATTTTTGCCCCAGATCCCTAAATGGCTCCCTCAAGAATTGAACTCACAACCCTGGGTTTAGTTGGCCAATGCTCAAACCACTGAGCTATCCCTCAGTATTTGGGATTTGCAGCTGCATGTGTTCTGAGAAATCTCAATTGATAGATGTGAAATATTTTACGTCATCCTATTCTTAGGGAGACACAGAAGAGGGAGGGAGGAAGATTAAAACTGACAAGGAAGGACTATTAAGTATCAGTTGCTATTCCTGACTTTTACTGAACAAAGGATTAAACCCATCAACTTTATTATCAGAAGCTCCAAGCTCTTTTTAGCAGTACTATAGATGCCATGATGGGTATTTTATTCAAAGGCGCAAACTCTTTATACAGATGCACAGTTATCCTTCTGAAAGTCCCATGTCCAGAAGGATTTCATTGTAGATAGCAACAAGTTTGACTTACCTCTACTGATACTACATGAGTAGCAATCACTTCCAAGAGACGGTTCAAATTATCACCTACTTTCCTACTCTCTTCCGTTGTCATCTGCATAACAACCTGGTATCTAAAGAATATAAAAAACCCTTCTCTTAATTATACAAGTTGACATAGTGGAAACAATCATTTTACTCTGGCTGATGGTTCTTCAGATTAATACAACTCTTCATGGGATAATTTATTTGAATCAGATCAGACTTGTTTTCTTAAACTTAACTTTGAAAAACAAGCATCATTTTTATTCTGATCAGCAAAAAGTAAAGGATCACAAGGAAAATAAGAGCAACTGAGAAAACTCTATCAGGATCAAAATACAGCTTTCCTGGATTCTTCTGGATGAATTACTGTACTCAGGTGTCTTTACTGAACTCTGATGGATTTCCACTTTCACTATAAACCAAATACATGATATGAAGGTACACTGGAAGACAACTGAACACAACTATTAGGCAGACTGGTTAAAAATCCTGGCAAAGCATATTTACTGTGGAGGGAAAATATTTTATAGCTCTTAGCTTGCAGAAGGAAGGTAATGATATTGAGCCTGATGAATAATAGGTACCTACTCACTTGATGAAATATAAAAATGATATAATGCTAGATATGTTAACACAACATAGAATGACTTGTGCAATATATCTCAAAAACCAGTCCCTAGCTGTTGTTGGACTTACTGCCGCTGAACATCATGCAACTCGTTCATAGCTTCACTGAGGCCTTCATTGATTCCACTCTCAAGTAAGTGTTTATGCTTCTCCAATAATTCCAGCTCAGTTGCACATTTTTTCTCTTCCTCTTCTGCTTCCTGTAATGGTAACAACATAAATCAGTAGTTCTATTTTTTATTTTTAAGGGATAAATTGTTCTCTCTCAATTACTACTAATATTCATATTAGAATTAGTCAATCAATACACTTGTAACACTATGCTACAGCTTATTTGGAAACCAAATGAGAAAGAATTCAAGGGGGTCCCTTTGTATTGCCCTGGAGTACAACTCACACTCTGCCCTTCAAGGCTTGGGTTGCTCTAGCCTTCCCTTCCAAGTCTACCCATTCCACCCCCCCCCCCCCCCTCTCAAGTTATTTGAAGGACTAAGATAGGCAGTAGTAGTCACCTTTCTCACAGTGGGAGTACGCCTGAATCCTGATTACTCTTGTAAATTTTTGTGATTTTACAAGATATAAAAAAGTTTCTCTTTCCCCTGTTCCTCTGTGAAAGGCTCAAACAAAACAGACGAAAGAGTGAAGTTGGCAATACACATAGTGCTATCAAATGCACACAACCAATGAAAAGAATTCCCCGTCTCCTAAGCTTTCAGTTCTAGTAAACTTAAATGTTACTCATAATAGCAGATAAGTCATACTTCTGCTCAAAAATGGTTGATAGTCTTTCTAATGTTTGTATAGTGTTTTGAAAGTATTATTACCAATATCACAGCTGTTAGATATTTTGTTGACTTACTCTAATCGCACAGTATCAATAGCTGAGTTTTGGTATGTTGTGAGGCAAGAGTGTGATGATCAACTGCCTTCAACTCCTAATTAATGCATCAGCAGCCAAGTAATGCAGACGCTTTTTGTGGTTTACAGCTCTACTACCTCTTTCAAACCTACACCTTTAACATTAACACTACCTTATTTTGAAGTAGCATTTTTTTCTGTGCATTATTGTTTTTCGGAAAGACAGTTCTCAGGGAAAGAACAAACATAAGAGAAGAGGTTGCTATGCAAGGCGACAGCTGCCAGAGCAGCAATGGGAATGTTAAGGGGACCACTCAGTCAACAGGAGGGTTCTTTTTTGTTACCAAACATGTTCTACTGAATGTTAGATCAAGACTTTCTCCAGCACTGAATTCTCAATTATGTATGAGTTTGTTTATGGCTGTGACAGCACCAATAAGACTCAACTGTCCAATCAGAAAACAACTTTAGATTTTCACTATCCAAATCCTTCATTTAATTTGTCTCTCTTTATAAATAGTGCCTACCTTAAGCTTCTGGTGGTAAAGGTCATCCAGCTTTTGGGCCTCTTCCTTAAGCATTTTAACATTGCTTTTCTTTTCTAATACCATTGTGTTCACCTGAAAGTACACAGTTTGTTAAAAAAGTCCAACAGTAGTCCTGCAAAAATTCCAACCTGCAATTTTGAGTACTTTCCACCTTCACAGAAACTTATTTTAACTCCCAAAAATGAATACTTAGATCAACTACTATTATGGACCAGTGTAAGGAATAATTGTTAGTGAAACAAACGATGTACATAGAGATAATTATACCCTTTGCCATCAGTATTACCTCTGATTAAGTGAGGATGGAGGAGGAGGTGAAAAAAAAAAAAACTACTAACTTTCAGTACACCACAATGCTAAATAAAAGCTTACTTGTTTCAGTTTCAAGGGGCTTGTGTTGGAAATGGTGGACTTCTTGCTAATATGTTCTCCTATCAGATTTAGGAGATGCTGGAACTTAGTCTTCTAATTCACATCTTCAAGATTTAAAATACTTAAGTACACTGTGTTTGTATTTCAATCTCTAAATGTTCCAAATTGTAGAAACAAAATGTTGTGATACCAATTCTTCCTCTTCAGTATTCTCCAACTACAATTTCCAAATCAGTGATGTTCCCTTTCGAGTCAAACAAGTGAATTTATCGTTTTCTTTTTCAGAATTCACTTCATTCCCTGACTGAAGACAGATTTGTGGGTTGCTCTGATGATGACGACATCAAATCAGAACCACAGTCAATTGCAGGAGGCTGACAACTTAAATGTTGTACTGTAGCTTCCTGTCTGCTGAAACAACTGCCTAATTGACTCTTTTATCCAGTTACTGTCCCATCCTCATATCCAGTAAGGAAGGCTGATGGGACTGAAGAGTTTTTACAGTTATCAAGGTCTCATTTTTGTTGGAGAATCATGTTAAGTGTGCATATAAACATTCTAGACAGGAGTGTTTATATATGTTTCAGATTTAGTGAACACTAAATTTCCCAATTAGTTTTTATAAGCATTGTGTGAAGATTATAGTATTTGGGACTCTGAGAACAGGTACAAGCTTGATACTTATATACTTTCCCCTCTCAGTGTAGAAGATGAACAACTTTCATGTGTTTAAAAAGAGAAAATATAAGAAAGGTCAGTTCTCTTCATGTTTTCACAGCCACTAGAGCCATCTTCACTGACTGGAAGGAATTGGAACTCTTCTGCAGCAAAGCAGAGATGAGAATAAATTTGCTGAGTACATGGATTATCCAAGTGAAGTCCAAGAACATTAAGGATCTTTAATTATGCAGGTCACTGTTTAAATGGATGATCTTTAAACTGAGTTTTTCAATGGGCACAATTTAAGACAACTACAAAAACAGGTCTTAATTCCTGAACAAGAGGATTTTGTAATAGGTGTCCTATTAAAAGTGTTTGTTAAAGTGGCAGCAAACTTAGCAGTATGTTATTTCATCAGAAATTTCAAGAACAATTGTTCTATCTGATGCGGTACCAGCTTTGAATGCTCATTTGTTGGCTCCTCCTCCAGACATGTCTGCACTTTTTAAAAAGGTGCTCCTGTTAGCTAATACATGTACACCTACTATTCTTCCCACAATTCTGTTCACCCATGTCAAGTATCCCATAACACTTTGCAAAGCTGAGTTCAGCTTTGGCATTAGAAAATAGGAAGCCCATCAAAGGCAAGACACATTTGTTCTAGGTCCCAGTAGAAGTACTTCACATGCAACTGGCTTGGAATATAGTATCAAAAACAAAGATAAGGACAAGTTAAGGAACTAGTGGGTTGGTTCTTACATGATGTATATAGTACTTTTTAACTGGTAAACAGCCATGATATAAATGTAAGTGGTGTTGGGGGTGTATCTTTGAAGCACACCTATTGCGTGATAATTATGCTGAGAGAAAAAAGAGTTGTTTTCAGAGGAGGTGTATGCATGTCTTCCTTTTGTATTGTAGCACACAGTTTTGTCTAGACAAATTGGCTGAGCTTGGTTATTTGGTCTCTTGAGCATTTTTAATATCCCACTGCAAATATAGTCAAAATCAATTGGCTATAATATTAATCAACAACCCCTACACATGGAACATCTTTCCCAAACTAATCCATCTTCAGATACCTGCTAGGTCCAATTCTACTCTGAAACCTACAAGATATCAGCCAATTAGTGATGGCTAGGTTGGGCAGCAGTCTGAGAAAGCTCATTTTACTTATTTGTTCATCTAAAAAAAACAAAAACAAAAAAAGAAAAAGAAAAAGCTTTCCAATATTTGGAGCCCTCAAACTTATGTAACTGCATCTTATTTTTGTTACCCTTGACCACCCAACTTCCTTTTCTGTTAATCACTTTTGTGTCTTTGAGGCAGGGACCATATGTACCTTTGTTTTGTACTGTCCTTAGAACAATGGGGGGTGTTGGCTGACCCTGACAAAGACCTCTGGGCACAACCAGAATAAAAAAACTAAATAATAAAATGTTTTTATAATATGTAAGTGGTCAAGTGTTGGTAATAGATGATCTAGCAGAGCTTAATATTGAGACACCATAAACATGTGTAGCTCACCTGTTCCAATGTATCCTCTAAACCCATTTTCTTGTGGGTAGCTTTTCTAATTTCTTCTTCGGTCCTATTTATGAGCTCCATAAGGGGAGCCTGTAATGTACATAAAAAAGAAATAGCCATTTTAAAAGGGGTGCATAGTGAAATAAGGAAATTGTCCCAGAAACCTCCAGAATTACAATAATTTAGAAATGAACAAAGCCATTATTGCTCAGAGAAAAGCCCCACCACAACTTAAAACCTCAAAGGATGGGAACCTGGAATCTCTTCAACAAGACTCAAGCTTTCAACCAAGCCACTTTATAAGCAAAAAAGATGACTTGGGGGTGGTGTATGTGACAAAAAACCCCCCTGAAAGTGATGTCTGTTCCCACCCCCAATGACTTACCATTCCCCTCGCCCCATATATTTTGTTACTTAGAATATTTCCTTTTGCCATTCCTGTCAGTATGTCTCAAAGGACTGTATTGATGTTACATAAAGTGTAATTTAAAATTTCTTAACAAAGTTGCTTATAAATGAAGTACTAACTCTGTTCCTAAGAGTGAAGCAGCAATAAAATTACCAGTCTTTTAAACATAATGGTGTCCACTTACATTAATATGAGTTCTGTATTTGACTAGACAGTTTGGTCCTGCTTCAGGATTAAACTTAATCTCAAAGTCATGGCCTTTGGAATTCTCTGCACTTATTGGGATTAGTTTCAGCTTTCGAGCCAGCTTGTGATACTCTGCCAGTTGTGTTTCGATCTGTTGGGGGGGGGGGGAGGGAATAGGAGGGTGGAAAGCCAAAAATTAACAGATATTCTAAGCATACATCCAACTCCAAAGCCTTGCAGCAAGCTCATTGTTCTTGCTATGAGTAAAAGACTGCCCAATTGCACACACTTCTTGGAAATGCAAGAGGTCCAGGTATTGTCAACTTATCAGTTAGCGTTTTTGGTTTAACCACTGTGAGTCTTGTAGATAGGCTCTCAGAAATTTCATAATGTATATAGGTAAGATTGAACAGTTTCCTTATTTGACTTATTGTATTTTCTTCTCATGAAGTATAACTACTCTTGAATTTTAATTTGGGTACTGACTCTCAAAGCTAGGAGATGGATACTTATGAGTAGTTTGTAAGGCTCCAGAAAAAGGCAAACGTCTCTCATAACTGCAATGCTTCTAGCGTAGGGAGCAAGAGTGATGGACACGGCACATACACAATTGAATGGCCTAACACGTTATTTTAATGATTTCATACCTAGAGAGTTTCAAAATTGGCCTGTTTCCTGATCCCTACGTGTTACTTAGCAATAGTGCAACATCTATTTTATTTTTATTTCGCATTAGCTTTGAATTTTACAGCTATAAGCAAGCGATATGTAAAGTTATACAGTGTTTGAGCAGAATTTTTTTTTTTTTTGGTGTGCTTTGTCCAACAAGTAGCAACTTTAAAAAACTGCCATTTTAAATTAGCATACTAAGGGCCAAACTCATCCTTTCAGCAGGGCTGAATTCAGTGGAATTGAAGGATGAGTTTGGTCCTAAGAGCTCAGAGAAATATTAATGCAAATTAAAGTGCTAAAATGTCATAAATTATATTAGGGATATTTAATTCCAAGAAAGTGATTTAGACAGCCAACAACTTTGAAAACTCCTTCTGTGATTCAGCATCAGTGGTGCATACCTGCTATCCCATCGATGATGCACAAATCATTGAGCACACCAAAGACATTTCCACTCCACTTGAAAGGAGACATGGGCAAGAAAGAAGTGTTTGTTCATGATAAGAATAAATACAGACCTTTTTAACAGATTAAAAAGACAGACACATTACTGCTACTGTTGAATTTAGGAAACTAATTGGCAGCAGTGTCTTAAATTTCAGTTTTTGACTAATCTTGAAGTAAGTTTTAAGGATGCAAACTGACAATCGCCTCTCACAGATAGTACTGATTTCACATACCGCCTCTTTCCCTCTAGCATATTTCATCTCTTCATTCCATAATTGGTGCTCTTCTGCCTCCAGTTCCTTGGTCAGCTTGTTGATTGTTTGCTGTAGTTCATCCCTTTCATGATTTATTCTCTCAATATCTGCAACTGAGTACTTCTGGTTATCAAAGATGTGTTGGAGGCGTGCATTCTCCTGCTTCATCGCTTCAACTTCCATTTCTGAAGTTACAAAATGTTTTTTTAGATCTATTAGAAACTCAGACCAGTTAATGGCAGCCTCATGTAAGCATTATAACTACTCCATATTAGTTCATACTTTGCTTTCTTAAAAGTTTCCTAATTTAATACGTGACATATATTTCTAAGCCTTGAGTTAACATGTCCAATGTGACTCAAATCAGCTATATTTTAACTTTTAGCAAAAGAAAAGGTGATTGTTTCAGAAGTTTTGGCAATTTCTAGTTAAAACAAGTTAGAATCAGGTGTTTTGGCAATTAAATATTAATGTGGAAAGGAAATCAGTAAGTATACACTAAAATTAATAATAGACTCTTACATTTAGATAGATTATTTTTGTATAAAAAGAATCCCAAAATGCTTTACAAACAAGATAGGGATGCTTTCACTCAGTTTTGGAGTAAACCTAGTTCTAGACCAGTGTTCTCAAGCTTTCTGTATTGGCGTCTCCTTTCCCACAACGAGCCTCTGAATGCAGCCCCCCTTATAAATGAAAAACATGGAATAACTTCATGACCCCCAGTTTGAGAACCTGTGTTCTAGATGTTAAAATATATAAATAAAAAATTAAGATCAACTAATAGGTTCTTAATTATCAGCCTATACATTTCTTAAAGTGATCTATACGTTGGTCTAGGAAGTAATCATTCGCTTGGCATTTCCTCACCCCACTCTTCTCAGAGCCTATAGAGTGGCTACAAATCTAATAAAAATCTGTTTTGTTAGGAGTCTATATAGGAAAGTTTCTCTGTAGGATCATGATATGCACAATAAATATTTCACACACAGCTGAACCAAGTTGTTTTTAGCATGGTCAACCATTTGTGAACAGTGCTTCTTCCTCACCTGCTGTTTCAAGTTGCCCATTAATTCCTTTCACTTTTTGGTCAAGGATGGCTGCATGAGACTCCAGATTAGCCATGTAAGCCTGATATTTCTGAACATCTGCTTGCAAAGAAGATTTCAGTTTTTTCAATGACACTAAACGATCCTTTTGTGGGGAGAAGAGAGGAAAAAAAGAACACCAACCTCTCACTTAGAGAATTTGTAGAAATAAAATCATTTTTACTTTCTGCGCAGGACTGTGCTGTGATTACAGGCAGCTTTGTTAGGCTGATGATGTTTTTCTTTATACTCCCTCCCTCTTTTTAGTGGCTAAAGCCTTAGGCATTCCCAACAGCTTTATTAATCTCAAACATTTCAATCCAAAAGCCTCTGACACTTTTGTTTGCATCACAATACTACTTAGAAGCCTGTATCAAGGATAAAGGCCCAGTTGTGCTAGGCACTGGACAACAAGCAATAAGATAGTTCCACCTCAGAGAACTTGCAATTTAGGGTTATGACAAGACACAACAGATGATGGAAACAGAGGAGAGGGGGACAACAGTAAAACAAGCACATTTTGCACAGGAAAAGTAGTCTCAGTTTGCCAGTTACCTAGCTACTGAGACAATTTATATTTCAGTAAATATATATTTAAAATACTTGAACTGACTTTTCAAATACGTAATGCTTTCTTACAAAACAAACATTTTGATAAGTTGCTGCCACTTGTCCTGTACTCTCCCATCCCGCAGATATTAAGTCCTTGGAGAGAAATCTTGTTGGATAAACAGTGCTTAGAATTACATTGGCTAAACTGTCAACATTGCAAAGTCTTCCATTATTTGAAAGTATCTACACAATACCTAACTGTGACTCAAGCCTTCCCAATAAAATTATATTGCATTGATATAGAGCGCAAATGATATCCAGGGTCAGCGTGAGTCACTTGGAACATCTGAAAGAATATTTACATTTTATTTTAGCATGAAAGAGCCACATCAGTTTGCCCGTCTTACTGCTGTGGTATCAATGCCTTGCTATGGAAATATTATTTCCAAGAAATGTGCGAGAGGACCCAGAACATCAATATAAATCATGTTAAAAAACAGCTCCCCTTCACTTATATGGGCATATTTACTAACCGGCTCACTTTCCCTTTCTTTCTCTAGTCTTGCAATCTCTTCATGCAATCTTTTGTTTTCTGCTGCCAGAGCCTCCACCTGGAATTCATCTACATTAAACAAATCCTCTGAAAGGAAACAAAGAAGTTAGACTGCTGTCCTAAAACATCAACATCCATACTGCATAATGCCATGGCAGTTGCTTTTATTATAGCGCATCAGACACCCATTTTTTTGAATAGACACACTTTTCAAAAGGTTATAGCTTCCATTTAATTCTCATGTTCACCTCATGAACCAAGTCCCTCACAACTTCTCAAGTGTAGCCCCATTTGTGACCGTGCAATATGTTACTTATGTAAAAACTGTGATAAGGGCAGGGGGGAATGGTCACTTTCTCACTCTGCTCCTTTAACAATGATGCTCTTCTTTTCCTCCCATGTGCCTCCCAACAATTTGAGTTGTCTCTTCCCTTGCAACCTGCATGTGCTGGACAGCTGCCTGGTTCTCTTTCCTTTTGAACTTTCCTCTCTCACTGATAACTCATGTCTCCTCTCCTACTAATGGCTCCATTAGCAGGCAACTCCAGTCCTATTGGTACCTCTAGTCTGAGAGTGGCTCCTACGTAAGCAACAGCCACTGAGGGACTGAGTGAATCGCTCTCTTTGTTTTCAGCTGTTTCGACAGGCTCTGTGTTGGATGCCTCTAGAAGCAGGATGCCTCTAGAAGCAGGTGAAAACAAGGAGCTGCACCGTACAACTTGCCAACACTTTTCAGACCATCAGCAAGTACTCCACAGGTCACTTTGAGAAGCTCTGCAATACAGTGTGGAACCACACAGGCCCCGAAAAGAGACTGCAGAAGTGGAACCTTCTTACTCATCTGATCTGCCCTGTATGTATTCAGTCACATCTGCACCTTTTAGTGAGAAAAGGACATTTGTATTGCCTTTTTTTTGTCAGCCTTGCTGAGCCAGAGGTAAGAATGAGCAGCAAATGCTATTTCATCTTTGCATCAACAGCATTGCATAATGCATTCCAATAAGTTACACTCATACAATACAACTGATTACCCGTGCAATACTATGTTTCGCTGAGGGCATAGGGTGACCAGCCTGCATTACCGCGGATGATACATAAGATGAAGACAACCTCATTTGACTGCATGGTTGGCAGTTTGGAGGGAGGATGGAAAAATCCATCCTTTTATTTCATATCAAATTTGCAAGCAAGAGAGAAACATGGAATCAACCTTTTAGTTACAACTAGACACTTTACAGAGAAGAATTTCACTTTTAATTGAAACAATTTATGGCCAAATATAGACTAATCCGTCCCCCCACAAAAAGAAAAAAACTTACTTAGCTTTAATTGCACTTCTGCATCAAACTCCTCAAAAGTGTCTCCACCCTTCATGAAGTGCTCATAGCACTTTACAGTGTAGTCCATAAAAAGCTGAAAATACAATTTAAAAAAGGAAAGCCAAAAGCTTCTAAGCATCTGGATATCCAGTTCCACTCAGCAAGTGGAATTAAATTGAATATCTTAACAGATCTTTTTGATTATCAGTTTATTTATTAAGCATTGTCCATGTGCTCAACTCTTTACAATACAGACAGACAGGGTCCTGGGCAAGGGATTTACATTCTAAATTAAAAAACAATACTGTTCAGACTTACTATACACCAACTGATCAAATGACCATTAACTCTTAGAACTGTTTGTTTTATTCCTTTTAGGTTATTTTTAAATAGTTTGAATTAAGATAGCATAACTATATGGTGCTTAGGAAAGAGACTATTCTAAGCATAAAAAAGAAGGTACACAGATGAGAATGCAGAAGAATACAAAGAGAATAGTGAAAGGCAATGGAGTGAAAACAAGAACAGGATAAAAAGAACATGATGTATGCTGTAGCAGAGTTCAGAAATTTGAAGGCAAGGTCCAAACACTTGACCTTCATATAGCAGATGAAAGGATTTAAATAGGGGACTTATATTAAGAGGCATGAGGGGAAATTTTTTTGAAGCAGCATTCTGCATGGCTTGGAGGAGAGCAAAGATGTACAGGAAAGTGTACAGAAATCAAGGCAGAATGGATGAGGATTCAATGGTACATAATGGGGAAGAGGAAAAATTAGAGGCAAAAGAGTGAGTTCAGTTTGAGCTGAAGAGGGAGAGGAGCAGGAGTAATAGTCATCAACCAAGATGCTCAAGAAATACTGGAAAAAACAAGTGAGCACGGACAGCAAAGAGAAAACCTACATAAGAGTGAATTAGAGACAGAAAGAATAGATTGTGTATTCAATTGAATTTAGGTGCAAAGGAGAAGGGAGGAAGATGAAATGGTATTTGCAGCGGTAAGTCTATCAAAAAGGTCTATTTTTTGGTGGTTTTGTTTGTTTTAAAAATTAGATGTATGAGGGATGATCTGATATAGTCCCCTGACAGAGGATGTAGCCTGTTGGGGAAGGTGTCCATATAATCCAGGAATCCCCAAGACTGTAATTTGTTAGCAATTTTACACTGCAGTTCTCTCAAGAGCAACAGAAAGTGGTATTGTGTGTCTTTTGTTTTATGTTAATTCCAGCTCATATTTGTTCAGTTTACATAGGTTTTTTTTAAAAAACAGTTTTTTGCTAGCCCTGCAACCTCACCCCAGGATCGATAATTCATCCATGGTTCTTTCTTGCTTGTACATCACTGCTAATAACAATTCTATAGGTCCAATTATGCCTTCTGTCAAACTATGCAATTCCACTGAAAAATACTGCATAGCTTTAACTCAGGGCAGAACTTTTATTACTGATGATAACAGGAGGAAAGAATCAAACTTGGCTTTTAGATCTAGAGTTAGGTTGCAGGGCTAGCAGTTAGAAAAAAAAGTTTTACCCAGTTTAAAAGTAAAAATGAAGATCTGAATTGGAAGCATTTGTGACTAAAGGACCTCTTGATGCCAACTGGCAGAGGTCCCGGTGTAAAGGGATCCTCTGGGTTTACCAAAAGAATGTCATGTAAGGTCTCTAATGAAAGCCAGTCACACTGGTCATCATAATCATCAACAGATGTCCGTACAGGAAATATGTGAGGTATTATGAATATATGCTGAAAATTATGTTCTTTAGGCCTGGTAGTTAAAGGCAGAACACTCCAGGATAGAGTATCTGGAGACAAACTTCTGCAGACAGAAGATGGGAGACACTTATCTCCCTGGTGGATAATTCAGTATCCAGTATCTCACAATAGAAGTCTATTAGCATACTGATTCAAATGCTAATGAAGAACTTGTGGAAACTTTAGAAGAGGATTAACAGGAAGGGGTAAATAGGGATTAGGTTTGCCAATTTTGGTTGGATGTATTCCGGGAGGTTTCATCACATGACAATCTTTAATTAAAGATTAATCTTTAATTCCTGAAGACTCCAGGACAACCCTGAAGGGTTGGTAACCCTAATAGGGATGGAGAGGTGTGGGGGGAGGAGGAGAATGGAGAAGCAGAGTGGATGGAGAACTCTGTTTTCAGGTGAAAAAATCAAAGGTTTGGTCTGGTATATTTGGAGGCGTAGAGACATACTTTGGCATCTTTTAATCTGTGAAGTCAAGCTGCCAATGGGCTTGATTTTATGAAAGGGAGCTCTCGGCCATCCTGGCTGAAAATTCTTAAAAGGACTTGTGGTAAGCTCTCCCATAGTAGAAAGAGACTGTCTTCTGAGTTAGGTTTAGGTCTAGAAAGCCTGTTATGATTTTGTTTTGTGTGTAACCATATTTGCAATATTCTTACTATCATTTGAATCTTTATTATCAGAGAACAAACTTATTCTTGTTTTTACTATACATATATCTGAGTGCTGTGGGTTAAGTGGGAAGGCAAATAATCCTGAATTAAAACTAATAAGATGGTGTGTACTATTCCCTTGGGAGCAGTGAATCTCAGAGTTCTGCAAGCATTCAGTGGAACAGGGGCTTGACACTTCAGAGGGAAGCTTGGAAGACTTGGGGATTGGCATGTGCCTATTGATAACCTATGCGAAGAAACTGAGGCGTAGGGAGGCCTGGAAGGCAGTGCTTGTGTTGCCAGAGAATGATGGAGTCAGGGAATTGATCTACATAAGGCACAGATAAGACTACTTCATGCTAAGGGCAGATGGTGGTGAGGTGTCGCACAACCCTGTGAAGCGTCACCCCCATAAGAAAGAAACCCTACCTTTTTTAAATGGCGTTACTGTTCAGGACAGTATTGCAATTTAATAAGAAAAGAACAAAGTTCCAAACAGAGGAAATCTTTTACACCATGCCAAGAGAGGAAAATGAAAAGCAGGATGACACCCCCACTCTTCTCTCCTCCCAAGGAGCAGAAGCAGTGTGTGATAGAATCATAAAAACCAAAGGATTCCTATTTTACTTTAATAAACAGTTTCCATCCTAAAGTAGAACACTTGAGACTATTAATCTGGTGTTGACCCACATTCAGGGAAGTAGTTTTAGCTGTAATTTACCAGAGCCCAGACAAAAGGAGGATGAGTGCCTTTGCTAAGAAATTTATCTTATTTTAAAAAATAATTTGGGTTGAGGTAAACAGTCCAGCCAATAATCCTGCCAATACAATAAAGCTTATGCTTTATTAATTACACAGTACAATCTTACAATTTAAAAAAAAAAAAATAGACACTAGTACAAACTGTTACTTTATTAAGCTAATTAACATTGCAGTCATGATTTTGTGAAAATAGCATTAAAGATGTAAGATTGACCAAGAAAACTGAAAGCAGCATTAAAGTAGCTTAAAATTTTAATGAGTTATACACATTGTCTTATGACAGTATACTTCAGAATCTAGGTCAGAAGTTCCCAAACTGTGGGGCGCACCCCCTTAAGGGAAGGGTGTGGAAAAACATTCAGGAGGGAGCAATGGGACCAGGGCCAGCCCCTATAGGGGACAGAGAGGGAGCACCACCCTGTCCAGCTCCGCTCCAGCTCTGCTCTGGCCCTGCCCCCAGCTGGGACCCTGGCTTCCAGCCCCATCCCAAGCCTCAGCCCTCGACCGCAGCCCAGCTGCGCGTCTGCCTCCAGCTCTCACCCCTGCCCCCAGCCTCAGTCCTGTTCCTGGCCCCAGACCTGCCTCCAGCTTCAGCCCTTTTTACCCTGTTGCTCCCCTGGAACCACAGCCATGCTGGCTCTGGCGGACAATGACTCTGAAAATTGTGGGGACCACTGTTCTAGATGAGCAGTTACTATAGTCACTGGTAAATTGTTATGGTACCTTATGATGTACAATTCCATCTTCTGTTTCTCCTTCCCAGGTCTGTCCTTCATCAAAGGGTGTGTTTTCCCTCACGGCAGAATACAACTAGAAGGGGAATTAATGGTATATGAAGTTAATAGTGCTCCAGAAAATGCAGTCTGTGAAGACCTCTACCAGTTCCTGGATTAGAGTATCACATTCATTTTATGAAAAAGTCCATGGATGCAAAATTAGCATCACTGGACCAATATCTCCCTTTTTGATGGTAATTTCTGAATAGCAGCAGTGAAAATAACAAGTTTTGTTAGTTTAATTCTACTGTTATGTTGCCAAGCTGAGTCTCACAAGAGAGGCAAAAGAACTGTTTGGAGACTTTATATAACAAAATTGTATCATTTAACCTTCTGAATGTAAGCCAAATGTATCTTTGCCGCCATAAATACTGGAAGTTTTAGGGTTGGCTTTTCAAGAGTGCTCAAGACACAGACACACACATCCCTTTGTGGGACAGGTGTCCTACATTTCTATTGAAAATCCTACCCTTACAGTTTAAATTTAATAAACTGAAGTAGATGGCCATGGTCACCAGGGGAGCAAAAGAGAAGTTCCTCAGAAGCAAGTGGATTTTTCAGGCCCTAACTTACATAACCCCTTTGAATTCAGTCCACATTTTTAAAGTGTTCATATATTTAATTTTTACTTCCATGCAGCTACCTTGTTTTAGTGTAGGTATTAATCAACATCACAAGTTAGCTTAACAAGAGGTGTAAATATAAAATTAAAATAAAGTCATCTGATATACCAATATAAAAATAAGGCTAAAGTCTAGCTATTAAGTTACATCATAACTAAAAATGTCATCTGACAATTTTTTTGCTTTCTTATGTTAGTGTTTAGGCTATTTCAAAAGTCACTCATTAAGATATCTAACATTCTAGCCTACAACAACACTCCATACAGGAAAACAAAGTTATTCTGCTCAGTGAAGTCAGACAGTACCTTGACACAATCGATTAGCCAAACCAAAGCTGCTACAATCTGAGGCCAAGTGTGTGGAGCCCCCACTGTGTACATAGAGCTTTTTGACAATGCAAAGGGATACCTATAAGGAAAAAGAATAAGAGCATTTCTCAAATAAAAGTTTTATTCTGGTAAAAATACCCTGACTACACAAAACGGCATTCTTCCATACACCTTGAGGCTCACCTTACCAATAAAAAAAAGGATGTGTTTCTATGAAGCAGCTACAGAAGAGCAAAGTAGATTCTACTTTACATCATGTATCAAAAAAATAAAAATAATAAAATCAGCTAAGTTCCAATAGCAGAATATTTCAGCTGGTGATGACAGGAGTTTAATGTCTTCTTGGACTGAGCAGGTGGAGGTTTGTTGCATAGACAAGGATAGTGCTGAAGCCAGAAGGAATGTCCTCAAACTATTCCCACAATTTCCATTTGCTCACCATATTGCAAGACACATCCCTCCCATTTTCCTCTTTCTAGTCTGGTGCTAGGGGCAACTCTTGGTCTTGACTCTCCTCTGCTGCTCTGCCTTCCCACCTGATATCTCCCCACTTAAAATGATTCTCCCTTTTCTCCTTCTTAGGCTATTTTGATGCAAGAGACATGCACAGTAGTGCTAGATGGAAGGAGAGGGAACTATTTAAATAGGTGCTAGGAAAGGAAGCAGAGAGGCCTGGAAGGTAGGGTGTGGGTGATGAGGTAAGGAAGGAAAAAAGAATTCCAACATGTGAAGTACACCTCTACCTCAATATAACGCTGTTCTCAGGAGCCAAAAATTTTTACCATGTTATAGGTGAAACCGTGTTATATCGAACTTGCTTTGATCCACCCGAGTGCGCAGCCCCGCCCCCACAGAGCACTGCTTTATCGTATTATATCCAAATTCATGTTATATTGGGTTGCATTATATCGAGGTAGAGGTGTACTGACCGATCTTCTTCCTCACTGGGGGATGTGGTGATGATGGAGGCAGGTCTGAAGCCCATCCACTCCTAACCAACTGGGCAAGAGAAACAGAGGAAGAGCACCCAAGTCCCTACTAAATGAAATTCTCACTTCTGGGGCTCTCTAAATGCCAGACTGGCGTGCAAAAGTGTTGTGAACTAAAGATCATGTGATATTAGGCAGAAATAGCATAGTTTTCAGATCCAAGGTTGAATTTACAGTGCTGAGAGCTAACTAAAACAACATCTGTAATCTGATAAAATTTGACATGCAAGTTACTGAGGAAGTTCATAAATACATAACACCTGGATGTTGCATTGCTAACTACAGACATAGTTTGGAAATCTTCTGAAATTCAATGTTTGGAAAAGTGCACATTTTGTTCTGATTTTGGATGGCAGCTACACAAAATTAGTTTAGATTTATAGGGCAATGAGCTAAAAACGTTTTGCTGCTAAAGTGTGCTAAATGTAAATGTTCTTTAAACACCCAGATTCAGTTTTTTACAAAAAATAATTATTTAAATCCATCCTCCAGCTCTGGAGACAAGTTTCTCAAACAGTCTTAATTCCAAGAATCATTACCATATTTTGACAGTTACCCAGGATTGTATTCTGGTTACCTGGTTTCTAGTAAAACAGTCAGTTTCTCAGTATCACAAAGTAAGGCCACTGGAGAGCACCCTTCTTTTCAAAATTTCTACCAGATAACACAAACCAAAGACCTCACATATTTGACATGGTGAGTATGCTTGACTCAAAGGTATCAATATGAGATGATGGTAATCATCAACCTCTCTATCAGCACAAGGCACCTCACAGGATGAGTTAAATGCAATTCACACTGCCCCAAAAACTTGGAAATTTGGAGACTCCCAACATATAAGATTTTTTAAAAATGTTGGACCTACTACTATTTCCAAGTAACACCAAAGATTACTATGACTATAGCTAATTGTCCAGCTTGAGTGACATGCATCCCCAAAAACCCTCTACATCCAACAAGCCACCTCCTGAACAAAACAAACAGGATCAATAACAACACTGTGGAAGGAATTTATACTACACAACTTTAAGTTTTACCATGCTCTTTTACAATAAGAAATGAACAAGAGTGAATTTCTGATGCATACCCAAGCTCTTTAAAGATTCTGGGGATTTCCTCTTCAAACTTAGAATCAGGAAGCTCGTAAGGGCACAGGAAGCCATAGATGAAAGTGAAGATCTTTAAGAAGTCCTTAACGGATGGAGATTGGAGTGACTTCATGGAGACTTTATGGGCATAGCCATTCTCTACAAGAAACTGAGAAAAGATACATGCATATTACTAGTGTGTCTAGGTAGGTTCTACACAAAAGCTAGGTTTGAGGGAAAGGAAAAAGGTAGATTTAACCTTTATGATTTAAACCAAACATTTAAAGAAAATAGCAAAATACCTCACAGAGCTGTCGGATACACTGTTGGATGAATGCCTTGTCATGAAGTGGCCTGGGATCCTTGATCTTTTCTGTACCAAACACACCATACTGACTGTTACGTGAACCTCCTGGACCACTAGTTCTAGGGGGAAAAAAAAGTTTTGATACTTGTAAACCATAACTGTAGTGTTCTTAAGCTTATTTACTTTTCTTCACTTAATCACTTTTATTAAAGAATAATTACTCTGCTTTGTCATTTGTATTCCGGAATAGGGTATCCACACAGGAAGTTATTCTGAAATAGTTATTGCAGAATAAGTTATTTTGCATTATCTATGCTAATCAATGTCTCCATGTAGACAAAGCCTTAGTTTTAATACTAGCTGAATAACAATAGTTAATTAGACTAATAGCTAAAATAAACAGATATAAACCATATCCTTAGATTTCAAAAATAAATTCTCATCTTCCTTACCTTCATCCTATCACTGAAGTTTTTGGTGGTCCCCATTTTCTAACTTATTAACCCCAACTCTGGTCTAACTGAGAAAAAAATTCATGTGGGAGCAGAGCAGTACAGCCCACTAAAGACTTCTCCCATTGCCTCTCCCCTTGCTGTGGCTTCTGAGAGGAAGTCAGTGATGTGCACAGGAACATGAACTCTGTACTGCTCAATCCTTGTGAGGCGAGAGATAGAATTATGAAGCTGCTCCTACACCAAAGTGCCCAAATCCCTCCTTCCCCAATAGAAATCTTTCTAGGGAAACCAAATTGCAGAGATCTTTAAAAAACTGTTCAATTACTTTTTTACATTTAGCACACAGAGCCCTATCACCAATACCTTTTACCAAAGAAGCTGATTTTTCTTTCTGAGGTACCAGATGCAGGTTTACTCATACTCAGCTTCCCAAAGTTTGTTCTGTCTTGCCTTAACAACAACAACAAAACAAAAAGTTTGTGTAAGTTACGGATAATACAATAATTTCACCTTTATGCTCACTTAAGAAAACTACATCACATATTCATAACAGAAGGCAAGTTAGACTAGGGTGGATAGATTTAAGTGACCAATTTTAATTGCATTTTGCATTAGTACTTTTTAATTACTGTCCTAAAGAAAGGCTGATTTTCATTGATTGGTAACCATTAAAACATACTGATTTACAAATAAATATAATCTTTACAATAAATATGCTGCTGCGTTTTGTTACCAGGAAGATAGAAAATGCCTACATCCATTTAAGCAAGCAATTACATAGCTTAAGCTACATTTACTCAGATTTTTAAATTTGACATATTAATTAGATTAACTTTATACTTGCAATATATGTCAAGGTCTACTTGGGTGGAAATTCAAATTCAGTTTAAAATGCACAAAACCAATACTCACTTTTTTATTAAATAAAACTGTTTTAAATATGCAGGGTACACAAGAAAAAAACATTTATCAAAAAATGTGAACATGATTTGCATTTAAAACTGACATTAAAAAAGGAAGTATTAGCTGTAGTTAATGAATTGAACTGATTGTTTTTGGTCACTGTGTCCTGCAAGATTTTAAAACTAACAGATATCCTCTCACACCAAGTTTTTATTTTTAGATTGGGAAAGGAAAACAAGCTTTCTGGGTTCAGTGCCCATCTGGTTTCTTAATGCTGAACTAGTTGAATAAACTGAAATGAAAAAAACATTCTCTCTGCTGTGCACCTGCAGAAAAGGCAACTGCTACTTCAACAAGCACTGGTTCTGGGTACTTACACAGTGACAAAGCACTGAACTGGTGGAACAGTCTTTAAAAATTGGCTACAAACACATATTGCTTAAAATTATTTTTTGCATTTAATTTAAATGATTATAATAGATTATACTAAATTAAGAGCTTAGCACAGGTTGACAATTTTAAATTGGTTTATTTTTTAAAAATAAACCTGTATTTAAATTTTAAAAAAATCAGATTTTTTTTTTTTTTAAAAGAACCAATTTTTATCCACCCTGAGCTAGACTAAGCATTCTAGAATTAAAAGTTACTTGGTGCTGCTGACCAATTAAATATATTCTTTGGACACGTTGCCAGATGTTCTTTACTTGATAATGCAACAAAAAAAAAGTTAAGATATGAAATTTTAGTCACATGGAAGCCAGGAAAATAAAATTTTAGCTCCCAAAGAATTGACCATATTTGCATGTAAACATAAATTATGGCATTAAAGCTAACACCATCACACAAATTGTTGTTTATGGATCTGACCCTGCAGAGACTTAGACGTGCTTAACCCAGTGGGATTAACAATTATCTTTGTGAAAATCCACTCTAAATTACTTGATTAGCGACACTTACGCCTGAGGTGTATGAAGACCCATCTTGTTGGTATCCTGCACTCTCAGAGGCATCATGGATTGCCGACTACTGCTACCAGTGGTACTCGAGCTGCGACGCATCGTGAATAAACTACATGGTAAGTTATGTTGGTTTTAGAGGAAAGTCACAGTGTCAAGGAACATCATTCTTCTTGTAACACACAGTCATTATGTGCAGGGACTGAATTGAACTAGGCTGGGTTGGTATGTTGGACCAGCAATTATCTGATGGCCCTAGCATTCCTGAAGAAATTGAAGTTTTGTTTAAGAAAAAAATAATTAGTCGTTACAGTTGCAAAGTAAACCTCCCAAATGTATACTGCCTGAGCCTGCAGATAGACTCCGAAACAAGAGCTTTATCAAAGGGATGACCTGTCTCATTCACCTTATTGATGTGCTAACTCTGAAGACCAGTGATAACTGCATTAAACATTTAAAGGAACTATTTCACCACTGCTGTATGCAGTGTTAGTTCCAGGATATTAGAGAGACAAGGTGGGTGAGGATTAGACCAACTTCTGCTAGTGAAAAAGAAGTTTCTGAACTACCTAGAGCTCTTCTTCAGGTCAGGGAAAAGTAATCTGAGGCCTTGGCTACACTGGCACTTTACAGCGCTGCAACTTTCTCGCTCAGGGGGTGTGAAAAAACACCCTCCTGAGTGCAGCAAGTTACAACGCTGCAAAGCTAATCCCCACAGGGAGGTGGAGTACCTGCAGCGCTGGGAGACCTCTTTCCCAGCGCTAGCGCTGCGACCACACTCGCACTTCAAAGCGCTGCCGCTGGAGCGCTCCCGCGGCAGCGCTGTACGGCTGCAAGTGTAGCCATACCCTAACTGTCATAGCAGAATATAAAGAGGAATAGATTCTTTAGCATGAAGAAGTTAACACGTTGCAAGAGACCATTTAAAATGAAGTGGACTGTTAACACTTCTGCAGCCATAAGTCAAAAGAGGGTTACTGGGTTACAGAATGTTGTAATGAAACATAAAACCAGTGTCTAATGAAATCTATGATTTTTTTGGTATCTAGCAGAGTTATGAATTTAAGCTCCCAAGTTCATCTTTTTAAGGTGTAGTACAGGTTTCCTCTGAGGATGAGGACTGAGAGGTCAGATATGGATTGACTGCTTTGTGAAAAGTGTTCACCTATGGATGACAGGGTATTTGTGTATTCTTTTTTCTGTGAGTTCATTTGAGAGTGTAGTGATTGCCTGGCTTCACCCACATTGTTGTTGTTGGGGCATTTGATGCACTGGATGAAGTACACCACATATTGTGATAGGTGTCTGTAGAATATATGGATCTTGAAAGATGAGTTACGGGTGAGAACGGTGACTGATCACTGTAGTAGTGGAGGTATGTCTGCAAGTTTTTCATTTGTTATTCTGGCAGAATCTGGGGTTGCTCTGACTTTGTGTGTCCTAGTCTGTAGGGAGGTTGCTTCTCATGAGCATGGCAAGCTTGTGGGAGTTGTTTGAATACTAAAAAAGGGAGTTCCAGAAAGAAATCATTCAGGATGTGGTCCCCATCAAGTATGGGTTATAGCTGTTTGATGATATTTTGTACAGGTTCCAGTGTGGGGTGCTAGGTGACAACTAGGCATGTGCGGTCAGTGGGGTTATTATTTCTGTATTGAGCAGGTTCTCTCAGGGAATCTGGGTGGCCCATTCCATGATGTGATCTACTTTTCTGGTGCAGTGTCTTTGTTTGGTGAAGGAGGTTTTAAGTGTGTTAAGGTGCATATCCCAGTTTTTTCCCCCTCTAAACATATTCTTGCTTGGGTGTAGATAAAAGATATTTTGGCATGTCTGGGGTAGCTACTAGATCTGTGAAGTTAAATATGGTGATCCATGGATTTCTTATATATAGTTATCTGTAGGGTTCCCTTGATGTAGCTAATCATGATGTCCAGGAAGTTGATGCTGATGGGCAAGTGTTGTAGAGAGAGTTTGATATATGAGAGGTTGCTGTTGAAGTTGTGGTGGAAATCTATGAGGGAACTGAGGTTGTTTGTCTAGATGATGAAAACATCACTGATGCATCTCAGGTATACCATTGATTTCATGGTGCATTTTTCCAGAAATTCTTCCTTGAGGTGACCCATGAAAAGGGTGACATATTGGGGAGCTGTTGTCTGTTCTCATGGTTTGGGCAAAGTGTGTGTTATTGAATGTAATGTTGTTATGGAGAATGAAATGGGTGAGTTTTGTGATGGGATGGATGTGTGTGTTGCCTCCTATCTTTTAGATATTTGAGGCAGGCAGCAATGCCATCGTGGTAAGGGTTGTTGGTGTATAGGGAGGGGACATCCATGGTGGTAAATATAGTGTTCTAAAGGAAGCTGTTAAAGTTGCAAAGTTTCTGCACAAAGGCCATTGAATCTTGGAGGAAACTTGCCCTTTGTATGGTTTGAAGACAAGTTCTATAAGTCCTTATATTTGTTCAGTAGGAATACCACACTCATATATGATGCATCTGCCTGGGTTTCATGCTTGTGTATCTTGGGAAGCATGTAGGAGTTCCCTGGGGTGGGAAAGGCGCCAGCCTTTCAACAACTCAGGCACTCTCCTCAGTACTCTGGTAATCCTATCCTTACCTTAGATGTTAACATTAAGTGCACCCCAACCTTCAAGCCCCCCTTAAAGAGCATTCCCTTGCAATATCCAGACCCCATCATTGGATACTTCCAGAAATTACCAAGTCTGCTATTGCCAAAGAGACAATGTACCCATCTGCCTGTTGGCTCAGAGGAGGACATGCACTCCACTTTAATATATTGCACTGAGATTAACCCTTTCCCCTGTGCAATCTTTTTGCTGCAGCAGGTGCGCTTCACACAGATTGAGCTGCAAAATCCAGGCCAAACCAGGCATGTGTACATGGGATGTGTGCGTGTGTATGGGGGGGTGGAGGTGGGAGGAGTACAGTGGTGCTTTGGGACTGGCTAGTTGGCAGTAGGACCTGCCCATGCCCCAGCCCCCTCAGCAGGCAGGTAGGGCGAGGGCTCTGTGAGACACCTCCCCCCCGAACACCTCCTTCTCTTACAGGCAGATGGGTCCTGAGCAGGGTTGCCAACTGTGACTGAAGCTATTCTAGGAGGTCCCCCACCCCCCTATGCCGCAATATCTTTTCCTTAAAATATCCTATTAAATCTCCTGAGTTGCTTGCAGTAATCACTAGGAGTTCGAGGCCAACGGGGGGGTGGTTTGGCAACTCTAGTCCTGAGGAACTGGGCAGCCCCTGGGGACTCTGCCCAGGCCCGCCAGGGAGCGGAAGCTACTAGCAACTGCGCCTGTAGACCGGAGAGCAAAGCGGCAGGGGGCTCGAGTGGGAGGCTTCTGCTCCGGCGCCAGCCAGACCGCCCCGACCGCCGGGTGCCCCAGCAACCCCCAGAGGATCCCTCCCGTCCTCTCCTGCCACAGCCGGTGGCGGGGCGCACGCGCCGGAACCATCCCCCACTCACTCACTGTCACCGTTACAGCCGCCGCAACTTTTTCTTCTTACCGTCCCAATTTCAAATCCACCCGCCACCTGCGTCACTTGGCGTCACGCACTCGGCGTCCCGCCCAATGCGGGCAGCCGAGCATCTTACGTCAGGCGAGCTGGGAGACTCTGCCACTGGCTTGGAGCATCGTCGAACGGTGGTGACCTCACTTCCGTTCTCCTCCGGACGGTATTTGTTCTAATAGCTACGGCCTTTAAAAAAAAATCCCACAGTATCGGGTTTACTAGCAGTCGCAGCTGTGGCGCTTCAGCGGAAGTTAGGGAATGACAACCTGACACAGCCGTTTTGTCCGTACAACAAGATGGCTGCGCTCAGTGTGGACTCGAATCGCTCAGGTGGGAAGAGCTTCTCCTCGCACAACCGGATGTGCGCCTGCCAGTTTCTGAGATTGAGGGGCCAGTACTTGGGGTTCACATAGGCAGGGCACACGGGGCTTCTCTGGGACCTGAGCAGGGGTCCCACGAGCGGCCTCGCTCTCCCCCCAGTCAAGGCGCTGCCTAGGTCGCGGGCCAGCGCGGCGAGGCAGAGGCCCGGGACAGCCGTTGCCGGGCGAAACAGGGGCAGGTGGCTGGAGGGCCGAGTGCATAACAACAATCAGGGCAAAAGCTGGGTTTCCGTAGGGCTGGCTGCGATTGGCGCTGCAGGCCCTTCCAGATGTCAGGTGACCCGACCGACCGCCTCTCTGCCCACCCTGAAAGTTGCAGAAGTCTGACCACGCTGTGTGTGAATTCGTGGCACGTTATTTTCAAAGGGAGACTCGCGCATTCCTGTGTCAGGGGTTGTCTAGCACGAGATCTCCGTTTACCTAAACACTGTCAGAGCTGCTAAAGGGATAATCATGGAGTAGGGAATTGTGGCATGTTATAACAGGCATTTATTCTGTATATTCTAGAGACGCTTGTGAAATAAACGTACAGTAAGAGTACTATGGCGAGAGAGTTTAAAGGCTGGAGTTTGCAGAGTTATTAACTGCATGGTGGGGGTCAGCAACAGCAGGGCCGGGGAGGGTAGGGGAATGTAGTACAAATTACCGGGCCCGGCGGTCTGGAAGGGGGCCCAGGGCCCAGCTTCATCGGCCCTGTTTAGCAGGTCCACCTTTGCTGGGGGGCCCGAAATTTTTTTTTCACTGGGGCCTGAGCCCACTCTCTGCGGCCCTGGCAAGAGACTGTATGTGTGAAATGCTTAGCATACTTTAGGCATTGTTTTAATACACTTTAATAATTCTATAAAGTCTGCTTTTGTATTAATTACAGGAAAAACCTAAACTGGAAAGCGAGTATGAATTTCAGTTCCAGTTTCTCAGAGACTGTTCTTAAAAAGGAGAGAATGTGATGTCTGTGGTGCATCAGCTGTCAGTTGGGTGGCTACTGGATCATCTTTCCTTCATCAACAATGCTAGTTACCAGCTTTGCCCCTCCTGCCAGTGCCCTGCTCCCTCAGCTTCTCACGTTGCTCCTGTTTCTTCTGCTCCTTCTACAGAGGATATTATTGCTCCTTCCACTGTTGATACTACTTACTCTACTGGAGCTGCAGTAGAGAGAACAGGGGCAACACTAAAGAAAAAATATGTGTTTCGGGAAGAGTTCTTTCATGTTTTTAAGCCCCATATAGTTTCAACTTCCGAACAGAAGCCCCAGCAAGAAAGCTCTGATGCTGGTCCGAGGGAGGGGAAAGGCAGTGACAATGGAACAGAGCAGCACGAAGGAGCCAAGAACAGCGATGGGGATCCGATTGCCAGTGCTAGAAAGGTATGGTCTACAGGAGGAAAAAAAGACAATTAATAAAATAACTGTGCATCTATCATAACAACTTCTTGTAAATTGTCTTGCTACTTTCTGAAATAAGTTAAAGCACAAATTGTTGGCGGGTGGGGTGAGGAGGAAGCATATCCACAGCAGATTTCAAAATGTGAAAGAGCTCTGCACTTAAAAGTTGTGTGAAACCAAAGACTTTGCTAGATACTCGCAGGGATTTACCCAGCTCCTTAACAAGATGATGTCAGGGCCTTGTGGCTCATGACCTCATTTTCAAGCTATTAGTCCTGTACAGTTTAGCATACATCTGCTAAACACCTATGGTCTGAATTTTCAGAAGTGCTGAGCTGACTTCAGTGTGAGTTGCTCAGTTCCTCTGAAAATTAGCAGATGCCTGCCCAGCAAGCTTAGAAATGACTTTTTAATTGCTTGTTTTTGATTTCTAATGTTTTCTAACTTCTTGAGGGAAAACTAGCCACATACAGAGTTGGACTTTTTGTGTACTGCTATTTTAAAATTATTTTTACCCCTCCCCCTAAATAATTACTCCTCTCTAAAATAAATCTATGGCCAGATCTTTAGATGGTGTAAATTCACCGATTTAAGTGGAGCTGTGTTGATATCTGATATCCTCTATTTTTTTCTTCTAAATAACATTTCTAAAATGGCTGGGTGGTTTCTATTCAAACTTTTAAAAAAGAGTAACTTTGGCTGAAATCCATCATGAATCACTTCAGCCCAAAAGAGCAATGTTAGGAAGAAAAGACTGAAAAGAGACCTTTGTAATGGAACTTTAGATGCTTAGGTAACCTTACAGTAGTGATGTTCTGTAAAAAAAAAAAAAAAAAAAAAAAAATACTTTGGGCAACATGTTAGACTCTGAATGACTTCTTGGTTAAAACATGCTCAATTTATAAACAACTGGCATATCTATTTTTTTAACAACTATTTTTTTACAAACAGTCTCAGATCTGAGAGTCAAGTTGTTGAGGTTTTGTTTGTTTGTGTTTTGGCTAATGCCTAACCATCGGTGACAAAGCTGCAATTAAACTTCACAATTTTGTTGATTATGTGTAAGCTTGAAAAGTATGCAGTTCACTACTGATTTTAAATCAATAAAAGCTTGTTAGTCAAATAAACAGCTATACCTCTGAAAATGCTCTTGGTCCAGATATGTTATTTAGAAAGCACCTTTCATTACACACTCTGTTTTCTGACTCTACTACATCTTTTACAGCATTTGTTGGCATATTTGCTGTTCTATATTAAATCTGTTACACTCTTTGAGTGTGCCTGGGTATGCAGTATGTCCATTGGAGAACTGACTAGGTTTAGGATATATACAGTAGAATCTTAGAGTTATGAACACCAGAGTTAGGAACTGACCAGTCAGCTACATACTTTATTTGGAACTAGAAGTATACAGTCAGGTGGCAGCAGAGACCTGTGTACTGTGTTAAACGTACATTACTAAAAAACGAAGAGTTCTGTTTCTGTGCCTGTTTCATTTAAATTAAGATGGTTAAAAGCAGATTTTTTTTGCATAATAAAGTTTCAAAGCTGTATTAAGTCAATGCTCAGTTTTGAAACTTTTGAAAGAACAACTAGAACGTTTTGTTCAGAGTTACAAACATTTCAGGGTTACAACCAACCTCCATTCCCAAGGTGTTCGTAACTCTGAGGTTCTACTGTATATATTAAAGTCTCTTCATGCTGTATTATTGAAAATTTAATAAAGATGGGCAAAATAATGGATCTCTGGACTTTGTCAATTGTTATTGCACTTCATTTATTGACCCCCAAAATAAAAACAAATATATATATATATATATTTTTATATTATATATATATATGTATAAATACAAGGGCCTGACTCCATCTGAAGCCCTAGAGACTGCTAAACAAAGGCTCACAGCACTGGCTACCAGGCTAAGGAGATACACTAGAGAAGCAGAGGCCAAAAAAGTAAATGCCCTGTTCTCCAAAGAACATTGCGCCAGTGTACATCCCAATGCAATCAACAACACAATAAAGGCAGAGCCCACCAAGCAGCACGAAAAACTTGAACGGCCGTCACTGGAAGAACATATGGGAGAAAGAGAAGACCATAACGCCAGTGGCTAAGTGGCTGCAGAACCTGAGAACGGAGCAACAGGCAATCTCCCAGAACAAGAAACCAGTCACCATCACAGTTAAGAAGATATCCAGCACAGCAGGGTCAAGAAGCATGAACGAGGCTGACAGCAACTGGACGAGACACTATCACAACCTACTGGCTAAAGAAACTAACAGCAGTGCTCGTAACGCGTCAGCAACACCGATAACGCTGCTACAGCAGCGCCCCACTCAAACTGGCTACACATAGGAAGCGACAAGTGCGATCATGGAAAGACCCCTGACAAGGAACAAGACCCTCCAACTACCGGCCAATAACTCATGCCCCCCACAAATGGAAATGTCCTATCAGGCATCATACGCTGCCAAGCTACAGACCATACTGGGCCAGTACATGAGCACAGCTCAGGAAGGGCATTGGAACAACACCGCAAAGAAGCTCCAAACACCAGTTGCTTCATAGATAAGCGAGTCGCCCAAGATCATAGGTCTAGACAGCCAATCTGAGGCACAGCCTGGATTGACTACAGGAAAGCCTATCACTCATGCCCACACGTGGATTCTAATGCATGGGTCTGGCCACTATAACAAAGTCAACAGGAACACTAAGGACCTCCTCAAGAGCTCAATGGGACTATGGACCGACAACACTGGAAGTCAACCTTCAAGGCAGCTTGCACAAGTGCCTCAATGGCAGGGCATATACCCAAGGTGATCACTGTCCGCCGCTAGCTGTGTCTGCCATAGGTAAACCCGCCTCCAACGCCATCAGATAATCTCAAGGATGATACGGTACAGTCAGAGATGGACATACATCCAGCGCCCTCCTCTACAATGGAGACATCTAAGCTGTAATGCTAACCAATGAACGAGATAACATTCGACTCGCTAATCCCACCTGAGCAGATATAGCAGTGGGTAATCGGATTCATTCGGTCGGAACTTGGAAGAGTGCTGACGCGGATGGTAGTGAAGCGAGAAAGGTAGTCCAAGATGTGTGGGGTGAACTACCGAGCGGGCCACAATAGTAGACATACAGACCAGCTACAAGTATCGCTTGGCGTCGCAAAGTTACACATGGGACACCACGATAGTGAGGCAAGGAAACAGCAACATCCAAGTATCACCACAGGATAAGAGCAGGTCCTCGAAGAGCCAGCTCAGTGGGAAGAACAGATCCACGCGCATCGAACAGATAACGCCTGTTCCGGTCATCAGATTGCCCTGCGGTCATCAGACTGCCCTTGCTGGTATCGCTGACTGGCCAAAGGAGGGGCATGGAATGCTGCCGATGTAAGCACCGGAAGCTCCTCACAATGCACGGAGGTTTCCCCACCACCCACAGTCCAACACCCAAGACTGATACCAGCACGAAAGAAGGCGGGCGGGGCACATGGTGAGCGTCAAAGCACTGTCGGCTGGACGAAACCCAGGAACATCCAGGAGTAGCATCAGTAAGATGCCCCCAGAAATGAGCTGCTGAAGAGATGCCTGAAGCAGCCACAGACATGGCAGGAAGACAGCAGAAGAAGTGCCATGGCGAGACAAGACCTCGCATGGGATGTACATCGCAGATGCTGAGGTGCTGCCATTGGGAAATCCTACCAGTGGCTGGAAAGGGCTGGACTAAAAAGACAGCACTGAGGCACTGATCATAGCAGCCCAGGGAACATAAGGCACGTGAGCACCAAGATCCACTGTGAAGCAGGGGTCTACCACACTAGAGAGGACTCCAAGGTGCAGACTGTGAGAGAGCTCAAGACAGTCAAACACATAGTGGCAGGGTGTAAGAGTCAGGCAGACACATACACTGAAACACGCGACAACAAGTGTCTGGCATTGTGTAGCAGGGAACATCTCACAGCGTAACTGGGCTAGACCTCCCAAGACCAGATGGAGATTCCACAGAAGTTGTGGAGAATAGCAGGGCTAGCTTCTGTGGACTTCAGATCCAACGGACGGCAGTACTGGCATATCACCAGACATTGTGTAATAGAAACCAGGACCGTAGAAGACAGCGGTGTGATAGGATATAGCAGGCCAAGTGACAGCAACTGAGGAAAGAAGGACTTATGAAGAAGGGCTGGAGAAGTCAGGGCCTGAAAGAGGACGCTAAGAGGATGTGGAAAGTTGAAGGCCCAATGGTCCCAGTGGTGGTAGGCCAGCAACTCGGGCTGTGACTCCTAAGCTGGCTGAGTGCTCAACAGATCCAGGAACAACATCAGAGCTCTCTGTCTCATAAGACAGCGGGCAGTGCTAGACAGCTCAGATACTGCGGCAGAACCCTCAAACTCCCAGGCCTCTGGTAGAGGACCCGAGGTTGAGGAAGACACATACCACCCATAGGGGTGAGAGGGGAATTTTTTTTTTATATATATATAATATATATATTTACTTTAATAGCAAATATTGTTTTACAACTGCAGGACTATACTTATGCTTTTCACAAGATTGTATTTAAAGAAAGTTTATTTGCCAAGGTTGATTAAGTAGTTCTGAGGGTTATTTTTTTAAATTAACATGGTAAGGGTGTGTAAACATATTTTGTGCCTGGGCTTGAAAGTTTTCATGACAATTTTGCTGATGTGTTGCATGTAGCATTCATTGAAATACAGAAATATGAGGTTCATCTGTTCCCTTTAAATTTTGTGTATATGATGTATGGGCTAAATCAACTTATGGGCTGTATCTTTCTGGAGTTAGGTGACAGTTTCTTGTTGGCAATAACCTGGGCTTGGCAACCAAACAAAGATTGCATAGCATTTTCATCCGGAGACAGAAAAGCTAAGCAGTGAAGATTAGAGTTAATATGAGCTGTGAAGTGGCATATCATTGAATAGCACTGGCAAATAGGCTGATACAGGCTCTGACAGCACAGATTATCGTATATACTCGTTCATAAGCCGAATTTTTTTAGTAAAAAGGGAAGCACCAGAGAAAGGAGTCGGCTTATGAACGGGTATAGAGAGGGAGAGGTGGGACACAGCCACTCCCCCAGTAGAAGGAACAAGGAGAGGCAGCAGAGCCAGAAGGGAAGAGTCGGGGCTAGAGTCTCGCTGCTTCTGGCCAAGCTGCTCTTCCGCCCAGCCTCCGAAGCAGCTGCAGCTCTGGGGCTGGCAGGCTGCAGCCATGCCGCTTGGCCCCACCCCTCAGAGCAGGCTGTGGCTGCACCCCCCCCGGCCCACTGGAGCATGCTGCAGTCATGCTGCCTGGCCTGCTGGAACATGCGGCTGCTTTGCCCGGTCTGGCCCGCCGGAGCAGACTGCGGCTATGCTGCTCAGCCTGCTGGAGCAGCTCCAGCCAGGTCAGAGATAACATCCTCCCCTGACCCTCCCCAGATAAGGTGGGAAGGGATGGGATGAGGACAGTGTGTGGGGGAGGGGGAGGTGTCCCAGGCCAGGCCAGGGTGGGTCATATGGGAGGTGGTCACAGGGGTTACTCCCCTGACTTCCAGCTTCTCCCCCCCACCCCAAAATTTCTCTACCAGTTGCTGTCCCAGCCTGCCAGGGTAAGCAGCTGGCGTGCTGGGACACTTTGTTTGCTTAGGTTTACCTCCGTACTTGCAGACACTCGAGGTAAACAAAACTTCTTGGCCCACTAGCAGCTTATCCTGATGGCCCGAGAGCCAAAGTTTGCTGATCCCCGAATTATAGGGTCGGCTGATGAACAGGTTATAAAAATTTTCCATTTTTACTTATCCATCTTGTGGGTGGGATCGGCTTATAAATGAACCGGCTTATGATCGAGTATATACAGTTTTAAAATGACTGTGGCACCATCAGAAGCTGACTATGACAAAGGACTTAAATTCATAAAAAGAAGGGTATGGTAAATTGTTACAAGCTCTGAAGGCATGTACAGGCTGTGTGTACTATATGCTGAACCGTAACCAGTTGCCAGCGTCCCCCCATGCTCTGTATGTTTCCCCCGATGACCAACGACTGACACATCAAACCCTTTGTATCACCTTTCTTTAATAGTTTCTCTAGCATATTTTTGCCATGTAGTAACACAGCTGATATTTTTTTCCCATATTTTGTTCACTGCAGAAACGTAAAAGAAAGTGTAGTGTGTTCAACCAAGGTGAACTGGATGCTTTAGAATACCACACAAAGGTAAGCCTGAGCAATAGTAAGTAACAATGACAAGTTACAGTATAAGCAGCAGAGAATCCTGTGGCACCTTATAGACTAACAGACGTTTTGGAGCGTGAGCTTTCGTGGGTGAATACCCACTTCGTCAGACGCAGGTAGTGGAAAT